>NC_091956.1:26463290-26670790 GCF_031021105.1 Erythrolamprus reginae | reverse complement strand
TAAATGCAACCTAGGACTCTGTTGGCTTTTCTCATAGCTGCAGAATTCTGCTTGCTAATATTTACGTGATGGTCCGCTGGGAAATCTCACTATTAACCCAAATACAGTGGTGCCTCTACTTACAAAGTTAATTCGTTCTGTGGCCAAGATCTCAAGTAGCAAAGTTTGTAAGAAGAAGCAAATTTTCCCATAGGACTCAATGTAAAAGCAAATAATGTGTGCGATTCCTAGAGAGACCCCACAGAGGCTTCTCCCCACCTTTTCTGGCCCTGATTCCTCCCAGGAAATTCCTAAAGAGGCCCCCATAGAGGCTCCTCTCCACCTTTTCTGGGCCTGTTTCCTCCCAGGAGATTCCTAGAGAGGCACCACGGAGGCTTCTCCCTGCCTTTTCCAGTTACACTTTCGGAGGCTCAGGTTTGTAAGTGGAAAATGGTTCTTGAGAAGAGGCAAAAAAATCTTGAACATCCGATTCTTATAGAAAAGTTCATAAGTAGAGGCGTTCTTAGGTAGAGGTGCCACTGTACTGTTTAAAGTAATATAAGGAAATGTAATTCCTGTAGTCTCAAGAAACTACAGAAGAACAAAGAAAAGATAGATGTACAGATAGGATGGCAGAGAGCATGGGAGAGGAGAGGAGATGAAGATTTGAGGATGGCTGAATTGATATTTATTGTCTTGTGCAGTGGGATCCCTTAGAGCGTTTTTGTTAGCCAAGCCCCGAAGCTACTTTGGATTGGTTATCATCCTGAGCAAAAGCCTTTTATCTCCAATAATGATCTATAGACAAGGTCACAGAATGTTACATAGTACTTCTGTTGTTGAAGCTGTTTCCTGAAAGACAACAGACAGTGAAAAAGATTTGTGAGCAGGGATTGGAAATAAAGAAAATAAAGGAGAAAGAAAAGGGAGAAGAACAGGTGTAGACTATTATACAGGGATAGTGGAGCTTCACATTTGGAATAGAAGAAGTGAATAACTTATCTTTCTAGATAAAAAAAAATTGGGATCTGAGAAGAGGACAGAAGAATGTGCTATTATAGCGCCGGCGGACTTACCCGCCGGCAGAGTTTTCGGGAGGGCCGGGAAGACTCCAGACTCCTGGCGGCTGCCATCTTGGTGCTCGGGCGAAGTCTCGCAAGGCGAGACTTCGCCCGAGAGTCAGGCCAACAGGCCTGACTGCTGATTGGTCTGGGCGGGGCTTGCCGGCCCTATTTAAAGGCGTGTAGGCCCGGGCTCGGCCTTTTCGCCCGGACCATTGCCCCGAGCAGACACTCGGCTGAGTTCTGCTTGCGGCAGCCATTTTGCAGTGGCCTCGTGCAGCGGCCGCCATTTTGTGGCGGGTTTTCAGCGAGAAGGCTTTCGGTGATCCTTCCGAGCTGCGGCGGCGGCGGAGAGCGGTCGAGCGCGGTGGCGCTGGTGGTCGTTCTGTCCCCCTCGGGCTCAAGGGGGAGGGGTGAACTCGGGCGTTCCCGGCTGGGAGGGGGCCTTGTAGGGCTCTGCCCCAGGGGAGGGGGGCGTCCGGCTGCTGGTGCCACCTGCAGCTGTTGGGGGGGGGCGTAGTTGGGGTTCTCCAGCCTTGGGGGCGTTGCTGGGCCCTCCCTGGTAGGGCCTGTGGCCTTCAGTGCTAGGGATCGGGGCTTGGAGTGCCAACTTGGCCTTATTGCGTTTGCAGCAGAGGGGATGGCCCCAAAGAAGAGGCAAGCCAGGGCCCCTCTGGCCCAACCAGCAGTGCGGCCTAGGAGGGCCCTTAGGCCTTCGGCCTGGGTTCGGGCCAACATGGAGGTGCCCCCTGGGGTGGTCCCATCAGAGGGGGTGGTGGGATTTATGCCCACAGCTCCTCACCCCGATGTTTCTCCCTCTCTGTCTTGGGCCAGGGTCCTGGAGAGGCTTGACGAATTGGAGCGCTGGCGGTCCGGATCGGGCCCGGGCGGGCTCCCCCCGGCTGCATCGGCGGCCTGGGGAAGGGATCCGGAAGAGGAGGTGGCCCAGACCGGGCAGATGGCCCAGACCGGGCAGATGGTCCAGTCCGGGCAGATAGCCCAGTCGGGGCAGATGGCGGCGTTGCAGGGCCCCGCTCGGATGGGCCCCCTGTGGATGTCTTCAACCCTGTATGGGGCAGGTGAGGCTGCACCACACTTAGCCACCGTACAGGGTCCGGGGTTTAACCCGCCTGGTTTGGGGAGTGGCACCAGTTTTCTGGGGTCCACTTCAGGCACATGCGGTCAAGTTTGGTCCCCGCCGGCTCCGCTGGCAGTAGCGCCGGGGGTAGTTTTCCCACCGGGGCCTGGGGCGGGGGGTTGGATCCCTCCTGCACCCACTATTATGCCCCCGCCCCCTTTGGTGTATCCGCCGGGGATAGGGGTGCTGGGAACGGGGGCCTTCACCGTGTGGGACCCGTTCGCCAGCATCAAGGCTGGGGCTATCCCATGTGGGCTGCCTGCCACTCCCTTAGGGTACCACCTCCACCCATCGGTGAAGGAGGCGATTTGGAGAGGGGAGTATGTGGACCTCTTCTCTCTATTGAACAGGGAGGTCCCTAAGCAAGAAAAAGATGTAGTGCCCGGGGAGAAGCCTAAAAAGACTAAAGTCACCAAGTGTTTCAGCTCATGGCTGTACGCTTTTCTGACTTACGCATCAGTGGTTATTCAACGACAGCCGGCTAGGGCCACTTCTATGCTCAAGTACATTGACCTAATTGCTAGGGCTCATTTTGAGTATAAGGGGACTATCTGGCGTCATTATGACAAAGGCTTTAGGATGCGTATTGCTCACGACCCCTCCCTCCCCTGGGATATGGTGGTGCCGGACCTATGGTTCCAGGCCACCTATATGTCCGGCAAGGAAGGGTGCGACAGGACCGATAGCGGTCATTTTATGGAAGAGGAGCCTGCGGCTGCCACACCAGCCAAGACGGCTACGGGGGGAGCGGGGAAGGGAGCCTCCCCTGCGTGTCATGAGTTTGCTGCAAAGGGGGCGTGTTTTCGTCCCTTTTGCAAGTATAAACATGCCTGCGGGAATTGTGGGGGGACCCATGCCTCGTCAGTGTGCCCGCGCCCCAAGAAGGGGGCAGAGAAGAAGGGAGGGGTCCAGGGAAACCTCCCCCACCTGCTGGGGAAAAAGGGGCCCAGCCCAATTAATTTGAAAGCACTTGAGGGTTGGTTGATTGACTACCACCCTCGCTCGAGAGCGGCCGCTCTCTTGCTAGGATTCTCCAAGGGATTCAGGATCCCTTATGTGGGAGTTAGGCAAGCCTTCACGTCCGACAACCTTAGATAGGTTGTGGGACATGAAGACATTGTTAGAGATAAGATTCGGAGAGAGGTCACCGAGGGCAGGGTCCTTGGGCCTTTCCCGGAGCCGCCCTTCCCGAATCTTAGAGTATCCCCATTGGGGGTTGTCTCCAAAAAGGCGAGTGGTGAATTTAGGTTGATTCACCACTTGTCTTTTCCGAAAGGGGAGTCAGTGAATGATTGCATTCCTGACGAACTTTGTTCAGTCCGGTACACATCCTTTGATGCGGCCGTGGCCATGGTTAGGAAGTGTGGGGTTGGAGCACTTATGGGTAAATGCGACATTAAGTCGGCATTCCGGCTCCTCCCTATACACCCAGACGACTTCGAGCTGTTGGGCTTCCATTTCGAAGGTGGTTTTTATGTGGACAGAGCTTTACCCATGGGTTGCTCTGTCTCATGCTCGCTTTTCGAGAGCTTTAGCACCTTTTTGGAGTGGGCGCTCAGGAGGCGCAGTGGTCTGGGTTCGGTCGTTCACTACCTTGATGATTTCTTGGTGGCGGGGCCTGCGTGTTCGGAGCAATGCTTTGCTCTAATGTGGGGCTTCGAAGCCCTTTGTGGGGGTGCCTTTAGCCTCTGAGAAGACCGAAGGCCCCGCCACCAAGATTACCTTCCTCGGTATTGAATTGGACTCGGAGGAGCAATCTTCTAGATTGCCCCTGGACAAATTGACTAAAATCAGGGATAAGCTTGATTCGGTTCTGGGCTGCAGGAAGGTCACCCTTCGGCAGCTCCAGGAACTAGCTGGGATACTTAATTTTGTCTGCCGGGTTGTGGTGCCGGGCAGGGCCTTTTCTAGGAGGTTATATACTGCGATGAAGGGGCTTCATTTGCCCCATCATCGTACCCGCTTATGTGCAGGGGTCAGGGCTGACCTCTGCATGTGGCGGGAGTTTTTAGACCATTTTAATGGGCTGTCTTTTTGGAGGCACGAGCTTCTTTTGGAAGCTGAGTTGCAGCTCTGCTCCGATACTGCGGGGACTTGTGGTTTTGGGGTAGTGTTAGGTGACCAGTGGTGCTGGTTGGTGTGGCCTCCGGAATGGAGTGCCTCTTCATTGGTTAAGGATTTGACTTTTTTGGAGCTCTTCCCCTTGATAGTGGCCCTAGAGCTTTGGGGTAAGCAGTTTAGGGACAAGACTGTGCATTTTTGGTGTGACAACTTAGCGGTTGTCCATGTTGTGAGCGCCCTGTCCTCTAAGAGTGACAGGGTCATGCGGCTTGTCCGCCATTTTGTGCACAGGTCCTTGTCCCTAAACGCATTGTTTTTGGCTAGGCATGTTCCCGAGTTAGATAACGGGGTTGCTGATGCCTTGTCCCATGGTCAGTTGTCCAGGTTTCGGACCCTGGCCCCGTGGGCCCGAGAGTCGCCAGAGGCGTTCCCAGACCACCTTTGGAGCCTGGGCGGGCTCCTGAGCGGTGGAGAGACGAGGCCTCCAGGGCTATCGCCCTCTCGGTAGCACCGGGCACCCTGCGGGCTTACCAGCATGCAGGTAAGGAGTTTGGGGATTTCAGGCAGGATAGGGGTTACCCCTGTAGTTGGCCTGCCCCAGTTGAGCACCTGGCAGAGTTTTGCGTCCTGCTGAGGCAGTGTGGCCTTTCAGTTAGGACTATTAGGTCCAGGTTAGCCAGCCTCGCCTTTTTGTCCAAGGCGGGGGGGTTTAGAGATTTTTCTGGTGACTTCTGCATTCAGAAGATGCTGGAAGGCTGGGTGAGGGAGCGACTGGGAGCCCCTTGTGACACTCGTCAGGCCCTGACGGTTCAGCAGCTGTCCCTGATAAATCAGGCTTTAGACAGTCTGTGTGCCTCCTTGTATGAGGCCCGTATTTTTAGGGCAGCGACTTGCGTCATGTTTTTTTGGGCCCTCAGGGTCAGCGAGGCCATGGCCTCCTCTCAAGCTGACACATCGCTCCGTGCCTTCCAGTATGCTGATCTGGCCTTCAGGCGGGGGGGGGGGGTATCCCTTGTAGTAAGGCATTCTAAGACAGATCAGCTGCACAAAGGGGTTTGTATTGAGCTCAGTGCGGCCACCGACCAGTCAGTGTGTCCGGTGGCCGCCTTGCAGCATTATTGTAGTTTACGCGGGTCAGGGCAAGGGTACCTTTTTAAGCATCTGGACGGTACCCCTCTGACCCATTATCAATTTTGGGTGTTAGTGTCCAGGGCAATGGCTCAGGTTGGCATGGATCCCGCCGGATATGGAACGCATTTGTTCCGTATCGGCGCCGCCACTAGCACGGCACTTTCTGGTTTCCCAGCCCAGCGGATTCGGGAGATCGGCCGCTGGTGGTCAGCGGCATATTTGGGTTATGTTAGGCCCACTGAGGATTCTAGATAGGGCTTAGGCTAGATAACCTCTCTGTGTGTCCTCTTCCAGGTCCCCATGCCAATACGAAACCGACGGCGCTGCTGTGCGGCCACAGCATGATATTTTGGGCCAGCCGCTCAGCAGCCAGAAGTGCCATCGGGACCCAGTTGTCATTGGGACGGTGGGTCAAGGTCGTTTGGATGGGCCGAAGAGGTATGCGGTGGGAAGGACTCCTGCCGGCGTTGCTGGGTGGGCAGCATCCCACGGCTGCACCCAGCGGTACTGGGCGGGCGGCTTCCCAGGGTCGCGCCCAGATTGGACTGGGAGGGCGGCATCCCATTGCTGCGCCCAGATGGCTGGTCTTGCACCTTGGTGGCAATGACCTGTGTCTGCTTGGGGGTCTACCATTGATCATCCAGGCGAGCAAAGACCTGCGGCGGCTTCGCTCTGTGTGGCCCACCACGCAAGTGGTGTGGTCAGGGATCCTCCCAAGGATCATGTGGAGGGACGCCATTTCCCTTAGGGCCATTCACCGGGTCAGGTGTAGAGTAAATAAGGCCCTGGGCAGAATAGTCAGGGAATTAGGTGGGGTTGTAGTGGCCCATCCCCTCATCACTGTAGATCGGCCGTGGCTTTACCGGGCCGACGACGTTCACCTGTCAGAACAGGGGAACGCCATTTTCTTACAGGACCTGCAGCGGTCTCTGCGTGAGCTGGCGCAGCTAGAGGGGGGAGTCGGGGGGCCAAGATAGAGATCTGACCCCCGCTCTGTGGCAGGTTAGGGGCGGAAAACTGGGTGGTGGTTTAGCAACTGCGCGTTCTCCCTTGGGCATCTTTGGGGATGATTGACAGGTTCTCTCCAAGCTTGTGGTGGAAGCGACCTGAGCAGTTGGGGGGAACCTGTCTTTGGGTCCCGCACCTTTAAGTCCCCTGTTAGGGGTTAGCCGGCTGGACCCCCCTCATGCAAGTGCATGGCATGGTCTCAGGTGAGGGAGGGGTCCCTCACCTGGACTAGCATCGAGCTACGCCCATAAGTTGCCCAGGAAGTTTATCTGACGTCATTTCCGCCCCGGAAGTATTTGTTTGACCCTGCAGGTCCATTGTTGGGGTCATAGTTAAGCATGTTGATTTATGCTAATTTTATGCTAATTTAATTAAATAAATTATGATAATTTATTATTAATAAAAATGACCCAGTTTTAAATCCAGCTCTTGTGTCCGTGTCGTTACTCCGTCTCTCCTGCAATAGGTTTCATTATAATAGCTGCCAAGTGATATTAGCTAAAATGTATCACCAGGGATGGGTGAGCTGAGGTGACCAGTAGATTGTGGTTGTGAGACAGCAGGATAAAAATGTTGTGCCATAGAATGGATTTAGCTGGGCAGGGTATTGGGTTAAAGGTGTTTAGGATGGATGGGCGTTAGAAGATGAGATAAGGATCAGAATGGTGAAGGGCAGTGGATGATATGCAAAACGGAAAAGTTATCCAACATCGTCTTAGGGAAGATGTTATTCTTACAAGCTAGATCAAGAAAAATACCATATTTTTGGAGTATAAGACACACCTTTTTTCTTCCTAAAAGAGGCTGATAACTCATCTTATACTCTGAATGTAGCTCCCCCCTCCCAGCCCTAACTAGCTGCTAAAGATCTTCCCAGCTCTTACCTTGCAGGCTCTTTCATTGTTTCTCTCTGTGAATAATGTTTTCCAAGCCCCAAGTCTTTGTAGGATTTTTTTCATTGCTCTAACTTGCTCTGAATAACTTATTTTTCCATCTCTAGCCAGGTGCTAACAATGTTCCCAGTTCTTACCGCTTGCAAACTCTTTCATTGTTACTCTCTCCTAAGAATGTTTTCCAAACCCTGTCTTGTAGGGTTTTTTTTCCATTGGTCTAACTTGCTCCAAATGTTTCTTTCCAGACCTAACCAGGTGCTAATTATGTTCCCAGCTCTTACCAGCTTGCAAGTTCTTTTATTGTTACTCTCTGCAAAGAATGTTACCCAAGCCCTAAGTCTTTGCAGATTTCTTTTCATTGATCTAAATTGCTCCAAATGTTTCTTTCCAGCCCTAACCAGGTGCTAACAATGTTCCCAGCTGTTACCGACTTGCAAGCTCTTTCATTGTTACTCTCTCCAAATTTTTTAAGCCCTAACCAGGGGATAAAATAATGTGCTGAAGCTGACCAGACTAAGGATGCTAGCCAGATGAATAGGATTGGTCTGACAAATGTTTTGTAAGCTCTTGTTAGCAGTTCAAAATTACCAGAGAAGAAGCTGCGAAGGATTAGGTTAACAACTCTTAAAGCCTTTTTGACATGTCCTCTTGTGGGAGTTTTCCTCCTGTGCGATGTGTAGAAGCAAAATCTCGCTGGTGTGTGTGTGTGTGTGTGTGTGTGCACGCACGCGTGTGTGTGCATGCCAGCAATGAGGAGCTGCACGCACATTGTACTGTTAGCGGTGGGAAGAAGCAACCCATGCCTGCTGACCACCACCCCATCACACGACCCTGGCAAATGGAGATGCATCTGAAAGGGACCAGGGAGGGCTGGCAGCCAAACAAAGAGGTCCAGGAGAATCCAGATTCCAGTGACCCTAACGAGGGTAAGAGCTGCACTAGTTTTGAGGTAGTAACCAGAGTTTCACAGGGAATTATTGCCTTATCACAACTGCCTACTTTCTAAACAATCACATTATATGCTTTTCCAATAGAGTGATGTTAATCTTAATTCCTCTAACATGTGCCAAGAAGAATATTCTGCCAGAACGTCAGAAATAAACTAGATTAAAAACAGCACCAACTTCACAAGGATTTTCGATAAGGAAATGGCTGCTGTAAGCATATTAATGTGTAGCCTTTTAATTACATTTGTGTTATATTTGTTCTAGAAATTAATTTGCTATCTTTTATTATGAGAAGTAGTTAATAAAATGAAGTGAGTGAGACCTAACTTTATTTGGTTCATACCATATTACCTTAATATCAACAGATTGTTACAAACAGCAGAGGCAAAGGGATACAGTGAAATCAATATAGATGCATGTTTTGGACAATTATTCAGTAGAAAATTTAAAGGATTTCCAGACAGGTCCAGTACTTTCATTGATCAGCATAGCAAGTTAGATGTCAAGAGCTCTTGGATGTTTGGAGCTGCTGTTCTAATTTGTTTCCAAATTACTTTTCTAACACCTGGTTATTCATCTGTAAAAATTGCTCAATGTGGCTATTTATTATAGAGATATGCAAATATGCATGATTTTAGCCTTCCTTCCCCCCCCTCCCTCCTTCCGTTCCTTCCTGCCTCCCTTTCTTCTTTGCTTCCCCAATATCATAATTCAATCTCAGTAGAGTTTAATCCAAACCACTTTTCAATAATACATAACCTTGCTGCTAATGTTTATCACTTTGCTTGCTTCCCAGCACGCTAGTGATTCTTCAATATCTTTGTTAAAGGTAGATGTAAAAATCTTCTTTGCAACTTTAGCGTGTACACTGTTGAAAGTACTACATCAATAATATATTATGCACAGTCTGCTTTTATGAAAAGACATTAAGATTCTGATAACACTAGATTATTTATGGATGTTTTAGAAATTCTGAAAATGTTTCAAGCAGCTGTTGTGGTTTCATTAGACCTGGAAAACGTTTTTAATATGTGCAGATTAAATACTGAAATAAATTATAAAGTGGATTTCTCTTTTATTTCTTGAATTTAAAAGGAGGCAAATGCTTCATGAAGAAGGTTGCTGTAGAGTATATGCAGTGAAGGGCTACAAAATTTTTTACTACCATACTGTGGGCGTGGCTTATGCATTTTCTTTCAACATCTTTCAGTGCAAATTGGGTGTTCTGGGGTGGATCTCCATTTTCGCTACCCCACTGCGTTCCCCCCCATTCGGGCAGTAGCCCACCTATGAGTATATGGATAGTAAATGTCCTTACAGAAAAGTAGCCATTAGACTAAGTTCATTAGAAGGGAGAGGTGTACTTCTTTTTTGTGAGCACTTAACAAAACAATTATAAATGCTCCAAAAAAGAACACAATTCTCCAAGGATATAATAACAGTTGACAACCTTTGATGCTAAGTACTTATGTCTAAATGTTAGGTTTCAATCTAACTCCACAGCAATATATTTTCACCCATTTTACTGCACAGTCAGAGGCGACACAAGCTGAGAAAGACGTTGAACTTACTTCTTTCTATCTGGTGTTATGTCAAGTGTGAATCCATGCCATTATATGTGCTTGATGGAAATTTACTTCAGTAGAAGAGAATGCCCTATAAAGTCCGTAGGCAGAGATGTATCTGTGAAAAACATCTTTATCACTTTCATCCTGTCCACTTTGCCAAAGGCTTCTGCTTGGACGGTCACATGGGGCAGATTCTCTGCTGTGCTTTGGATCTAAGTTAATTAACAGTTTGTTATCAGTGAGCTACACAGAAGTTGTGACTAATGCTCAAAAGACAGGCATTACAGAGAGTCCTCTCTTACAGATAGCCTGAAATTATATGACATTGCTGAAAATTGTCGTTATGAGTGTTCCTTGAAGTTATGGATGATTCAGTTCCTCCATGAACATGTGATTATGTCCGCTCCTATACGTCAACTCCCCCTTACCTATCTTATCCCCATCTCTGCCCTTTGGTTCTCTCTCTCTCCCTCTCCCTCTCTCTCTCTCTCTTACATACACAGAGAGAGAGAGAGAGAGAGAGAAAGAGAGAGAGAGAGAGACATTACTCTTCCACTCACAACAGAATATCCTACACAACTAGATTTACACTCCCAGGTTTAGATTAGAACTATGTTGCTTTAAACATGACCTAAGCATAGCCCATAAAATAATATGCTACAATGTCCTTTTTTCTTTTTATTATAATTATTAGATTAGACTTAATGGTGATAAGAATATGAATTGTTTAGAATTTGATATGCACCATTAATATAATTATGGTCAAGAGTTCTGTGTTTCTTTTGTATACATTGTATACTAGAGGGATTAATAGATAATAATATCAGAGGTTTTTTTTTCTTTTTTGATTTAATAAATACTAAGGTAAAGGTTATCTTTATACAAGAGATTTGCTTATAGAAAAATGTGAAAATTTATTATATGAAAGTCTAAATAATTAATTGACTTGAAATAATATAATGAATTTTGATGAGAAACTACTTGATATATATAATTACTTTGTTAAGAGTTTGTTCCTTTTGTATAACACAATACTGTATATTAGAAGAAGGAATAGATTAATGTTTGATTAATTTTTTATTCCTGTCAATGACTACTTCAGCTTCAACCACAACAACACATGGGCACACAATAGATACAAACTTAAAGTAAACTGCTCCAAACTCGACTGCTGGAAATACAACTTTAGTAACTGAGTAGTTGATGCATGGAACTCACTACCTGACTCTGTAGTATCATCACCTAACCTCCAAAAGTTTACCCTTAAACTATCCACTGTTGACCGATTCCTAAGAGGTCAGTAAGGGGCATGCATAAGTACACTAATATGCCTACCATCCCCTGTCCTAATTTATTTATTTATTTATTGGATTTGTATGCCGCCCCTCTCCGCAGACTCTCTTCCTAATATCATGTACGTAAACATTGTTAACTTCTTAAAACCCACCTCTACTGTCAGGCATGGGGGAACTGAGATAGCTTCCCCAGGCCTATATAGTTTATGTATGATATGTTGTGTGCAGATTTGTATTGTATATTGTTTTCTATTACTGCTGTGAGCTGCCCCGAGTCTAAGGAGAGGGGCGGCATACAAATGTTAATAATAATAATAATAATAATAATAATAATAATAATAATAATAATAATAATATAGCTTTGTATACTACCAATACGTGCTTGACAAAATAAAATAAAATAATTAAAATAAATAAATAAATGACCATCCCTGCTAAACTTTATTAAGTTAAACTGTGTTAAGTTAAACTTTGTTAATTCTGCTCTGAGTCCTCGGAGAGAGGCGGCATACAAATCTAATAAATTATTAATTATTATTATTAAGCAAGGACAGCCTGTAAAATAGTTTATTTTCCATTAGGCTTAACAAATTTCCGTAATGCAAGTATATTTACTTTAGATCTTAAACAGACAGTTGGACAATATGTATACTTGCATCACTCTCTTTCCTGTTCTGAACAGGAATTCTGAGTTTTGTAGTTCAAAACTTATAGTAACTCCATGTTCATTTAAGGTGTGGGGGGAGGATGGCTTAAAGGTCATGGGACTAGTTTAAAGATGGCCAACTTGATGTCATTAAATATACTATTTAATTATATATATATATATATATATATATATATATATATATATATATATATATATATATATGTCACATGTTTTTTTGCTGAGTTTGAAAATCAAGGGAGACTAGGATAGATCTATTTCACCCTTATTTTGGCCTCATCAGCTAGCCATACCCACTGGGACTTGAACCTGCAACCTTTGCCTTGTAAGGCAGAGAATTATCCTCTAGGCTACAGTATCTATATATGCCATATGTGTACATACATATTACACACAGGCACACCAAAATATACATTATCTACTATATAAACTGTATGTGTATCTACACACACACACACACACACACCACTCTTCTCAAATTATACACATTCAACCTCATTTACTGCGATAGGAAAAACATACCCAGAGCCCAGAAGAGAAAAAAATAAATCAAAATTTTACTACCGGTTCTGCGTACCTGACCGTACCCATAGGAGCCCATCACTGCTACCTGTTTGGAAGTGCATGCATGCATGCACTTTTTCATCCACATGCTACTTGCCTGTGCACTTTTTCACCCTCTGAGCTTGCACACAACACTTTGCACACGTGCAGAATGGTGGCATCTGGGCGGGTGGTAGGAGGCTCACACTGCCACCACTACAGGTTCTTCGAACCACCAGATGCCACCATTATCGGCATGCCCGAACCAGGGCAAACCAGTAGCATTTCACCCTTGATTAATGATCATAAGACGTTTCAGCCTATTTTCAAAACTTGCTGAAGAGTTACTGCAATGACTTCCTTCTGTAGTAAATTACACAGGCTGCTTTTTTGAAGAAATATTTCCTTTAGACTAATAATAAATTCCTTGCTACTCTACTTCATGGTGTGACCTTTTTCCACTTGTATTTGCATGATAAGGTATGGGGGAGGAAGGTGGCATTTTTCATACTTTTATATATTTAAAAACCATATCACTGCACAGAAGAAAGCTTTATTAAAAACAAACATCCCAAAAAGTACTGACCAAAGGAATCCAAAGCTTTGGCTGCTTTTAAAAGTGGAACCACCTTGGAACTGGCTTACAACAGAAGCATCACTAGGTCAATTTAGAATAGAATAGAATAGAATAGAATAGAATTTTTATTGGCCAAGCGTGATTGGACACACAAGGAATTTGTCTTGGTGCATATGCTCTCAGCGTACATAAAGTAAAATATACATTTGCGGCGCAGGCGGAGTAATAGTCGGACACAAGGTGTGGGTATAACGGGGTCACTTTTATTCAACAACTTAATTCTTAACTTATTAACTTATTTAAAACATTAACCCCACATGACCTGCAGGGTGCAAAATCAAATGGGGGCGGAATAACATGCCCAATTCAGACAGCAACCCTGGGGCGAAAACTCCTTGAAACTGGGTGCGGGTCATGTTGAACTACACCTACCCCCTGCACCCTTACTACGCCCCACCTGGCGTGTGGGATGGCTCGCTGCTGGTCTACGTTAAACTCCAGCCAGCGAGCCACAGGAGCGACTCACTCCCCGGACCCAGGCCGGTCGAGCCCTGTAATCCAAGAAGGAGCTCGCCCCTCACCTCAGTAGAGGTGCCCCAAAAGGAGCTCACCAGTTGCTATTTATTTTATTTTCCGCCCCCTATCGGCCACAGCAGGGGGTGAAATTTTAATTTATTCCCCCTGCTCCCCCCCCTGCACATAAATGTGCAGGCACCTCTGCAGGTCGGCTATAAATCTATCGTTCCCACTATCGGTCAAGTGAACACCGTCCTGCCTGTACAAATCTATGAGGGATGCCCTGATGTCTGGATGGTCTATCACTCCACCCCCAGCCTGAATCACCCACTTCCTAACCGCTCTGTTTACCCTCTTTCTAGCCTTGTCCACTGCGCTAGGACTTCTAGCCTGCCGCCAACTCCTCCTGGGCAGGATGTTGGACCACCACACACACGTATCTGGCCACCGCTCCCAGATCACCTGCAAACTCTCCCAGATGTGCCACAGCAGCTCTACTCCTGTCATCGCTCCCAGATCGTTCCCACCAACGTGCAATACCAAACAGCCCGGCACCCCTCGCACCCTTCCACTGTCGAACAACAGTGGAAGAACTTCCCGCCAACGTAGGCCTCGTCGGCCCAGCCACTGAACCACCGCTCGATCGATCTCCAAACTCGTGCCGGGCGTCGTCTCACGGGCCCTCCGCTCGGCCCAGTACACCATGCTGTGGCCACATATCAGGATTCTGCGGCGCCAGTCAAGTCGTCGGGCTAGAGAAAGGGAGGAAGCAGAGCAGCATCAGACTGGCGGCCCGGCGCCTCCCCCCCCGCCCCGCCCCACTCACCTAGGGGCGGATGTACGTCCGGAAGGCCCCAGATCTCCAGCGGCCCACTGTCTTTATATCCAGCCTGCTGAAACCTTCGACTGCTGCCAACGACGCTGCACCTATTCTGAACGAGTGAGTCCCGTAACGTCTGGGGTCCAAGCCCAGCCTTGCCAGCGCCTTGGACGTGACAGCCCAGAACTGGTACCTGGTCAGGGGTTCCCCGGACACATGACAAAACAAAAAACCCGGCTCTACACCCCTGTGGGCCCAATACGCCGCCATAGCTGCCACCGGGCACACCCGCCGGTTGTTAGCCCGGGAAAGTTGGACCGTCACACCTCTGCCCCTCTGGTCGGTCTTGGACCGTCGAAGCCTCAAGGACACCGAGCTACGACCTAACTTGATATCCCTGGTGGTGAACGCCTGGCCGGAGCTATCGGCCCTGGAAGCTGCTAGAACCTCGCTGACCCGAAAGGCCCCGAAAAACAAGGTCACCGCCGCGGCGTGGTACAATGACGCCTCATAAGCAGAGCGGCAGAGCCGACCCCACAGCTCGTAAAGCCCCATCAAGTGGGTGAGCTTGAGGGGACGCCTGCTGTCACCCCGGGCCTGACCTTTCTCCCTGATCCAACCCTCTAATGTCTTTCTAATCCTGAAATCCCCAGTGGTGTCCGCAAAGCCCCGAGACTTGGCGACGAAGGCCAGGCCTGCCAACTTGCCCCTAATCGTCCGGGCAGACAACCCACGGCGGCGGTCAAGCGCGCAAAATTCAAGTAGGTGTTCGACCGGGGCCGGCCAGAGCTGATCGTATCTCCTATCATGACGAAAAGCCCAAAATTCCCTACCTGCCCGCTGGTACGCTCTCCTGGTGCTGGGAGCTATGGACAAATCCATGGCCTTGCTTACGTCGGCCCTCCAATCAGCCACAGATGCTGTGGGGCTGCTTCCGGGTACTCCTCGGCCTGTGGGGCAAGCAGCCGGAACCTAGCCAACTGCCCCCTGGACAGAGCGTCAGCCACCCCGTTTCTCACCCCCGGAACATGATGTGCCCGGAAAAGCATATTGTTGGCGAGGCATCTCCTAACCATGTGCCGGACCAAACCCATAACCCGCTCGTTCCTAGATGACAGAGTATTCACTACATGCACCACCGCCATATTGTCGCACCAGAAGTGGACTGTCCTACCGGCAAAACTGGATGCCCACAACTCAATGGCCACGACTATTGGGAATAACTCCAAAAATGTCAAATCCCTGCAGATAGCCCCACCGAGCCACTCCCGTGGCCAGTCAGCCCGGAACCATTTGCTTTGCCACACCACTCCAAAGCCGGTCGTGCCCGCCGCATCGGACTTCACTTGGAAGTCCGCTTTCAGCAGCATATCCTGCCTCCACAATGACACACCGTTGTATCCGTCCAGAAACCCTTGCCACACCACGAGGTCCTCCCTAACACTCTTCGATAACCTGATCCTGTGGTGCGGTTTTGACACTCCAACCGTTGCCCTGTACAGTCTAAACATAAAGGCCCTTCCTGGCGCGATCACCCGACAAGCAAAATTTAACAGGCCAGCCAGCTCCTGCACCTGTTTCAAAGTCACCTTCTTTGCGGCTCGTGCGGCCCTCACCGCCTCCTTGAGTCTAGTCAGTTTGTCATCGGGTAGCCTACACGTTTGTGCAACGGAGTCCACCTCGATGCCTAAAAATGTCAGTTTGGTTGAAGGCCCCTCGGTCTTTTCGTGAGCCAAAGGTACACCTAAATCCGCGCATAAAGCCTGGAAACCCATCATTCCCTGCTGACAATCGACGGCGCCCGCCGGCCCCGCGAATAGAAAATCATCCAAATAATGTACGACAGACGCAAAGCCCGTACTCTTAACATGTGCCCACTCCAGAAATGAACTAAACTTCTCAAACAACGAGCAGGATATAGAACAACCCATTGGCAAGGCTCTATCAACAAAGAACCCGCCCTCGAACTGGAAACCCAACAAGTCGAAATCCCCCGGGTGAATGGGCAAAAGCCGGAAGGCCGATTTGATATCACACTTCCCCATCAGCGCCCCCACTCCGCACGCCCGGACCATCGCGACCGCCGTCTCGAATGGCGTGTAGCGCACCGAGCAGAGCTCCTCGGGAATGTGGTCGTTCACCGATTCACCAGGGGGGAACGACAGGTGATGTATAAGCCTAAACTCACCCGCGGCCCTCTTGGGCACCACACCGAGTGGGGACACCTGCAGGAAGGGCAGGGGGGGCTCCGCAAAGGGGCCCAAAACCCGGCCCTCGCGCACCTCCTTCATAATTTTGTCCCGCACCACGTGGCCCATTCCTGCCACGGACCTCAAATTGTCCGCCATGCATGCCCTGCGCGGCCCCCCGTACGGGATTCTGAAACCCGCGGTAAACCCTGCGAGCAGGAAATCCGCCCCCTTCTTGGGGCGGTAGCCGGTGAGCCAATGCTGCAACCTGTCCAATCTAACGGGGGTTGGGCCCCTTACCTTGAGCCCCCCCCAGGCTGGGGTTTGGCGGGGGTCCCAGCGTCCTTGGAGCCGGCCCCACCGCGCCCCCTGTAACAAGCGGAGGTCGGGTGTCTGCCACTACACAATGAGCAGGCGTGGCGAAAACGACAATATGCCCTGGAACAGGCCCCTCTAGCACCGTACTCGTAACAGTACGGCTGACCTTGAAAGGACGACCCAGCCGTGCTGCGTTGGCCGGAGGCCGGGGTCCCCGTCCCCACCGCCGGGCGGGGAAGAGTAGCCTCCTTGCCAGTGGTTAACAGTAAATGACCTGTGGGTGTTCGCCCACTGGCCGGAGTTGACGCTTGCTGTGTGGCCTGAAGCCACAAATCGTTATGCCGCATATCCCACGGCCAGTGCCTGTTGTGGGCGGCGAATCTGCGAAAATCCTCGTCATATCGCTTCCAAGCCTCCCCCCCAAACTCCTGATACGCTCTCAGAATCATGTTCATGTACAAGATGAGCTCATGTGTCTTATGGACATCATCTTCTACCACCACAGAGTGGTAGGCCAAAAATGCATACGCCCACGACAGAATTCCCTTGTCCATTTTGGTACCCTTTGGGTCCTCCGACCCCTTCTTGCCCTCTTTATCCTTCTCCTTCTTTGACTTAGGCGGTAGCAAAATCTGAAACATGTCCACGTAAGCGCCCCGCCAAATTTTACGTTTGAGGGACTGGGACATGTGCATACTGAGCGGAGTGTCTGGTAGGCCCGGCGCGAAAGGATTATCGCTGTCAAAAGAAGTACTGGTAGACCCCGAGGTAGTTGACCCAGAGCTGTCCCTCGAGCTATCCCTCTTACGTTTGTGCCTCCTAGCCACCGTCTTTATACGCCCCCGCCTCCAGACCTGCGCAGCTGTGCGGGAGCGCCAGGTCCTCCGACCCCCATGTGTCGTGCGTTTTGAAGCCCGTAGCCGGCCACGAGGCCCTCTTGGGAGGGACCACCGGTGCCTAGGCACAGGGCACTCACCCCAGTGAGAGGAGTCGTCATCCGCCTCCTCAGAGCCGGATACCATCCTGCTGGCCTTCCTCCGCTTGGTCTTTGACTGCGCATGCCGGTCCTCGTGGGATCTCTGCGGGCTCCCAGCCGACTCCGATGAGCTCCGAGCCCCATCCGCGCCGGCAGCTGGCGTGGCCCGGCCCCGACGAGACCTGCCCCGCTTCTTTGGCCTCTCTTCCAGTTTCTCGAGTAATGAAGACAGTATACGTGAAGAAACAGAAAGCGAATCCCTCGCCCCCTGCCCCCTTCTGGCAGGCCGTGAAGCAGAAGCCTCTGCCTCAGAGAAACCTGATTCCCTACCACTGAGAGGCCCCTCCTCAGCGCTGGAAAACTCCTCTGGGGCCCCCAGTGTGTCCACGGGCGGGGCCCGGCCCTGGCGGGGCCCCCTCGCCCCCACTGCCGCTCCCCTACGGCCCCTCGAGCGCCCCCTGGGGGTCGCCACCCCCCTGGGGCCATCCTCGTTATCCTGCCCCCCGGCAGACCCTGCCCTTGGGGCCTCGCTCCACGCCCGCTTGGGCGCCCTCCTTCTTCCGGTGCGGCGGGGCTCCGTGGGGGGGGCCCCCGGCCCTCCGGCCTGCCCCCCCCGAGGCCCGCCGCCGTGCCCCCGCGCGACCACGTCCGCCCCCCGCCATGCCTCCCTGATCCAATGCGCCTCCAAACCCTGTGGGGGGTGTCGCCGAAGCGAACTAAGGCTCCAGCCGCCGTTCGCGGCTCTTCCGGCCTCGAAGGCCTGACGCTCCGGCGCTCCTCGGCTGCGCACCAGGCCTTCAGGCCTGTGACGCAGCTCGCTGGGGGGAAAGACAGCAGCAGCCTCGCCTCACGATGCTCCGGGCGAGACTGCTGCGCCAGAAGGCAGCCCCCTCTTATAGGGCTGCCTCCACTCGCCCGGCCAATCGGTGACCACGCACCGCACCACGTGGTCACGGCACCCGACGTGGGTGCCGTGACTCCGCCCCCCAACATGGCGGCCTCCATCCCCCGCCGATCGCCGCAAACCCCACCGGCCGGTAAGTCGGCTGTGGGAATTGTCAAGAATCATATGGTATAACACTTAATGATTGTCATAGGGGTCAAATAAGCAATGAGGAAGCAATATCAATAAAAATCTTAGGATATAAGCAATTTATGAACCATACATAGATAACAACCTATATATTTTATTTTCCTAGCTATTTGATAGTCTCTTTGTTCAAGGCAACAACAACCATAGGTCACTGGTAGGAGACAGATTTGTATTGCAATTAATCTGAAGCAGTGATGGGCTCCTATGGGTATGGTCAGCTACAGAGAACTGGTAGAAAACTTTTGATCAGGTCCAGAGAATTTTTTTTTTCCTTCTGGGCTCTGGGTATGATTTTTCTATCACAGTAAATGAGGTTGAACGTGTATAATTTTAGAAGAGCTGTGTGTGCGTGTGTGTGTGCGTGTGTGTACATACACATACAGTTTATATAGTAGATAATGTATATTTTTGGGTGCCTGTGTGTAAGATGTATGTACACATATGGCATATATACATAGAATTAAAAAGTATATTTTGGATGTTCAGTAATAGTAAATAGATAGGGAAATTGTATCTCTTTGAGGCAAGGAGAGACCAGGTACCCTAAACCAAACCCTTGACATAAGTGATGTCACGTTGGCCACCTTAAAGCCAGTCACATGACCTTTAAGCCACCATCTGGTCACATGATCATCAAGCCACTCCCACCTGGTCACATGGCTGACAAGCCACATCCACAAAATAAGCCACACCCTCAGTGTTATAGTAAAACATTTTGCAGTCCTTCACTGATCTGAAGATGTTATCATCTCTAGTGACAATGATGTTTGAGTATCAGGATGAAAAGAACATCTGAAAGCAGAGCAGTAAGGGCACTTTTTCTGTTAGTCTTTTGAGCAGTATGTACGGACTGTATTTCAAAACTACAGATGGGTCAAAACAAAATTTAAATTTAATGGAATGAAATTAGTATTACAGCTGACATGGCATCTAAAGATACACTTCTAATGATACACTTCTCTGGAGGCTGGAAACGGCCTGTTTCCCAACTTTTGGTGGTGCCAGTAGGCTTGTATTTCACCCTTCCCAGGCTCCAAAGACTTCATTGGAGCCGGGGGAGGGTAAAAATTCCCTCCCCCATTCCCCCAGATACTTTCTGGAAGCAAAAAATACCCTTCCAAAGCCTCTGTGTGAGCTAAAAATCAGCTGGCTAGCACACACACATGCACATTGGAGCTGAGTTAGGGCAATGGCTCGCGTGCCAACAGATATGGCTCTGTGTGCCACTGTTCGCCATGACTGCTATAGTCCTTCTTTTTATTAAACTAGACATACCAAATTCCAATGACCATTCTTTATATGTTTTAGCCTCCAGTCCCCTGAAATTTGAAATTTCTTCATATTCTTCCTTTGCTTAATCAGGTCATTCATTTGACTATATTCCTTTCAATGCATCCAAGAAATGTAACTATTTATTAGACTTTTTTTTAGGTTTGAGTGGTTTAAGACTAAAAAATAACAGGATCCATATTCAGCACAAAATAACATTTTTAAGAGAAATAATAATAATAATAATTATTATTATTATTATTATTATTATTATTATTATTATTATTATTATTATTATTATTATTATTATTATTATTATTATTATTAATTAGATTTGTATGCCACCCCCTCCGAAGACTCGGGGCTGCTCACAACAGTAATAAAAAACAGTATAACAATGGGACAAATCTAATAATAAAATATATAAAAACCCCAACAATTAAAAAAACCATACAGCACATACACACCAAACGTGAAATATAATAAGCCTGGGGGAGATGTCTTAGTTCCCCCATGCCTGGCGATATAGGTGGGTTTGAAGTAACTTGCGAGAGACAAGGAGGGTGGGGGCCGTTCTAATCTCCGTTCTTAACCTCTTTACTGTGGGCAAGAAAAACACCTTCCTATAGTAACTTCTTTGTAACTCTTTCTGACCCTTTAAGTCTCAATTCAATTCCTATTCTCACAAAAGCATATATGTGCACACATTTCATATGCTTTTCTAGACCCAAATCTAGTATTAATCTCCTTTCTTCTGCGAGAGATTAACAATGATTGGAAATTAGAATCTGGAGGTGTGCAGCCCTATCAATCCATCGTCTCTCTCTGAACACAAAATTAGCCTGCAGAAAGATGCTATTCATTCCTTTTCCTTATACCACTTTAGCACACTTGAATCACAAGCTTGGAGAGAGGAAAAAGTCAATGAGAATTCCTGTTGGTACAGCCATCTGTCTTCATGCCCATAATTAAGTCCCTCTCAAATACCACTGTATTGAAAATTGAACAATATTTTGATGCAGGCAGACTGTAATTACATAGATAACAACAGGTTCTTCACCTACGTATTTGAAATTTAATTTTCTATATGTGAAATTGCATCTTATTAATAAGCTCTATAGATTAGGGTAAAGGAAGATGCCATAGCAACTGAATGTCTTTTATAGATTCACAGCTGTTTCTGACTATTGTCATTTTGCCTGCTGTTCTACCCTCTAAGCATTTTTAAAATTAATTAACTATGTATGAAATGCCTTCAATTAATTAGATTCTACTCTAATAGAGGGGAGCATTCCAAGGTCTCAGAAAGAGGACTTTTGCAACAGTGAACCAAGGTGGTGCAGTGGGTAGAGTGCAGTACTGCAGGCCACTAAAGCTGACTGCTAGATCTGCAGCTCAGGGGTTCAAATCTCACCACCGGCTCAAGGTTGACTCAGCCTTCCATCCTTCCAAGATGGGTAAAATGAGGACCCGGATTGTGGAGGCAATATGCTGATTCTGTTAAAAAGTGCTATTGCTAACATGTTGTAAGCCGCCCTGAGTCTAAGGAGAAGGGCGGCATAACAAAATCGAATAAATAAAATAAATAAATAAATAAACTAAGGTGGCTGAAATAGGACACTAGTACTATAATTGTTCTGGATTATGATATGTGACTAATTCCTCTCTAGTCACAAACAAACATATTCCCTCAACACTGTCAGACTTTCTACTAAATCTGCACTTTTATTCTACTAGTTTTTCTCATCATTCCTTTCACCCATTTCCTCCCATGTTGACTGTATGACTGTAACTTGTTGCTTATATCCTAAGATTTTTATTAATATTGCTTCTTCATTGCTTATTTGACCCCTATGACAATCATTAAGTGTTGTACCACATGATTCTTGACAAATGTATATTTTATTTTATGTATGCTGAGAGCATATGCACCAAGACAAATTCCTTGTGTGTCCAATCACACTTGGCCAATAAAAATTCTATTCTATTCTATTCTATTCTATTCTATTCTATTCTATTCTATTAGCAATAGCATTTAGGCTTATATACCGCTTCACAGTAGTTTACAGCAGTGTTTTTCAACCAGTGTGCCACGGCATACTAGTGTGCCATGAGACATGGTCAGGTGTGCCATGGGGAAATTAGAGAATGCTACAAAAACTGCCTAAGGTCATACTTTCTTAACAACTCCCCTCAAGCAGGGAGTGGCAGCTGGCATGTCCAACTGCTTTTCAGAAAGGGGAAGCGAAAGGCCGAGCCTCGGGAAAAGGGGGACGTGGGATATAGAAGGTGTGCGTGATTTACAGGGGCGCAGCTCAATAGGTATGTGGCGGTCCCCCTCAGCTTTCCCATCCCTCTCCAATCATGGGCGGGGGTGGAACAATGGGAGGAAAAGGAGATGGAAGCAGGAAAATGGCAACGGCGTGACAGCAGCGGCTTTGGGCGGCGGCTTTGGGTGGCTGCGGCTCGCAGCAGGGCATGGCACCGACAGCCTATTTCCCCGTGCTGCACCTACTTGCGATTCTTTCATCCATGCATGAGTCTCAGGCATGTTGTATTGGGTGGCTGTGGAGCTGGGGGGGGGGACAACTAAGGGGAGCACAGATGGAAGGAGAGGCTACTTCTTCCTTGGAGACCCACCACCCTCTTAGCCAGACCTGGTGTGTGCTGGACGTAGAGGAGGAAGACCAACACTAGTTTGCCTGGGGTGCAATGGGGAGGAAAAAGAAGAGCACCAGGCTGGCCGCTGGGCAAAAGGCGAAGGGAGCGGAGAGCAATGCTGCTTTTGTAGGATGGATTGGAGGGCTGGATAGGATAGAATAGAATAGAATAGAATAGAATAGAATAGAATAGAATTCTATATAGATATTTGATCTTTTTTTTATAAGAAGCCACCGCAGAGGGTGATATACAATGCATCACAATGTATCACAATGTTATTTATATTGTATAAGGCCTTCTGAAGGGTCATCTTCTTAAAGAGCTTAAATCTCTATATACACCATCAAAACAGACAGAACCAAGGCCCCTGCACCCAGCTGACACTAAATGTATAATATGTACTGTGTTAGAGTGTCATTTTGGTTGGTGGTGTGCCCCAGGATTTTGTAAATGTAAAAAATGTGCCACGGCTCAAAAAAGGTTGAAAATCACTGCTTTACAGCACTCTCTAAGCAGTTTATTTATTTATTTATTTATTAGTTGGACTTGTATGCCGCCCCTCTCCGAAGACTCGGGGTGGCTCACAACAAGTAAAACAGTCACAACAATCCAATTAATTAAAATATTTAACGATTTAAGAAAACCCCATGTAATAGCAAACACACACACAAACATACCATATATAAATTTAACGTGCCCAGGGGAGATGTTTAGTTTCCCCATGCCTGACGGCAAAGGTGGGTCTTAAGGAGTTTTCGGAAGGCAGGAAGAGTAGGGGCAGTTCTAATCTCCGGGGGGAGTTGGTTCCAGAGAGCCGGTGCCGCCACAGAGAAGGCTCTTCCCCTGGGACCCGCCAACTGACATTGTTTAGTTGACGGGACCTGGAGAAGGCCCACTCTGTGGGACCTAATCGGTCGCTGGGATTCGTGCTGCAGGAGGCGGTCTCGGAGATATTCTGGTCCGATGCCATGAAGGGCTTTAAAGGTCATAACCAACACTTTGAATTGTGACCGGAAATTGATCGGCAGCCAATGCAGACTGCGGAGTGATGGTGAAACATGGGCATACCTAGGTAAGCCCATGACTGCTCTCGCAGCCGCATTCTGCACAATCTGAAGTTTCCGAACACTTTTCAAAGGTAGCCCCATGTAGAGAGCATTACAGTAGTCGAACCTCGAGGTGATGAGGGCATGAGTGACTGTGAGCAATGAGGCCCGGTCCAGATAGGGCCGCAACTGGTGCACCAGGCGAACCTGGGCAAACGCCGCCTTCGCCACAGCTGAGAGATAGTTTTCTAATGTGAGCTGTGGGAGGAGGACGCCCAAGTTGCGGACCCTCTCTGAGGGGGTCAATAATTCCCCCCCCAGGGTGATGGACGGACAGATGGAATTGTCCTTGGGAGGCAGAACCCACAGCCACTCCGTCTTATCCGGGTTGAGTTTGAGTCTGTTGACACCCATCCAGGCCCCAACAGCCTCCAGGCACTGGCACATCACTTCCACCGCTTCGTTGACTGGGCATGGGGTGGAGATGTAAAGCTGGGTATCATCGGCATATTGATGATACCTCACCCCATGTCCTTGGATGATCTCACCCAGCGGTTTCATGTAGATGTTAAATAGCAAGGGGGAGAGGACCGACCCCTGAGGCACCCCACAAGGGAGAGACCTCGGAGCCAACCTCTGACCCCCCACTAACACCGACTGCGACTGGTCAGAGAGGTAGGAGGAGAACCACTGAAGAACAGTGCCTCCCACCCCCAACCCCTCCAACCGGTGCAGAAGGATACCATGGTCGATGGTATCGAAAGCCGCTGAGAGATCGAGGAGCACCAGGACAGAGGATAAACCCCTGTCCCGGGCCCGCCAGAGGTCATCCATCAACGCGACCAAAGCGGTTTCCGTGCTGTAACCGGGCCTGAAACCTGACTGTCGGGGACCTAGATAATTGGCTTCTTCCAAGGACCGCTGGAGCTGGAGTGCCACCACCTTCTCGACAACCTTCCCCATAAAGGGAAGGTTGGAGACTGGACGATAGTTATTAAGTACGGCTGGGTCCAGGGAGGGCTTCTTGAGGAGGGGGCGCACGAGCGCTTCTTTATAGAGTGTTGGAAAGACTCCCCTCCCCAAGGAAGCGTTGGTAATCTCCTGGGCCCAGCTCCGTGTCACCTCCCTGCTGGCCGAGACCAACCAGGAGGGACACGGATCCAGTAAACAGGTGGCAGAACTCACAGCTCCGATGGCCTTGTCCACTTCATCAGGTGTCACCAGATCAAACTCTTCCCAGACAGGTGGACAAGTACGTGCCCCAGTCACCTCGACTGACTCGTTGTCAGTCGACTCTGTTTTACAATTGGAGTCGAGGTCGGCCCGGATCTGAGTGACTTTATCAGCGAAAAACGTGTTAAACTCCTCGGCACTACTCTGCAAGGGCTCCCCAACTCCCCCCTGATTAAGAAGGGAGCGTTAAGAAGTTTATAGAGGGTAAGCATATTTCCTCCAACAATATGGGTCCTCATTTTACCAACCTTGGAAGGATGGAAGGCTGAATCAACCTTGAGCCTACTGAGATTCTATCTGCCAAACTGCTGGCAGCCAGTGATCAGCAGAAGTAGCTTGCAGTACCCAGTGTTGCAGTACCTCTAACCCAGCAAGGGACTGCCCGCCGCCAGCACTACTGGTCTGCTCCTAGCAGTGGGTGCAGGCATATCCAGCAGGGGGTGCACACATCTGGCATGATATTTGGCTTAAGTGCATGTGCCTAGAAGCCAAATCTCATGGGAGGATGCTTGGACCTGTAAGATTTCTATGATTTTTGCTAATTTCTTTTACTGCTCTAACCACTGCACCACCAAGGCTCTATATAATATAATTTAATACATTTCAGCAAAGTAGAATGACTGCTATGCATCCAAGTAAATAAACAAGTAGCAGTTGTACCATTTTTGGAAAATGAGAAAGAGCAACAGGGAGTGTTATTTTTCCCACTTCCCACTTCCAAGCTCAAATTAGATTCCAAATGTGGAATCAGTTAATGAACAGTAAAATTATGAAATCACACAAATTCTGAGCAATGTCAATTTAATCTGAATTCCATATGCTTCCCCATTCCTTTATATAGAAATGCCAGGAACTATCTCTTGAAATATGGACTTGGGGCCTCAGCCCCCTTCCAAGGTTCTCTAATCAATTGCAAAATATTTTATAATAAAGTTAATCAAATTCACATGAGTGTTAACTCTACACAAGTCTTGTGGCCCATCAGCCGAGCTAGCAGCAGAGTCAGATGAGGAAGAGGTTGCGGATGAGGAGGGAGGGAGAGTCAGATGAGGAGGGAGGGAGGGAGGGAGGGAGGGAGGGAGGAAGGAAGGAAGGAAGGAAGGAAGGAAGGAAGGAAGTTTGGTCCTTGTTCTCATTCTTCAGAATCTTTGAAAGATATAATTCAATATATTCCTATTAGACAAAGGACTAGACAGCAAAGCCAAAGAAATCATCCAATAACTTTCTTTCCACTGCCCCATTTTAAAATTGTAGGCATAATAGCAACACTCCCTTGCCTTGTTACTGAGGTAAAGATAAGGGTTATCAAGGCCAGCTCTGATAAGGAAACAGCGTCACAGACAGAGGCAAAGTTGGGGCCTTCTGTCCTCCCCCAGGTGGAGAAGCAGCTGTCTTGAGAGGCAGTTATGCCTGAGCTGTGCGAGGAAAAGGATGGGGCCTATCTCAGATGTACTCATGTGTAGAGAGGAAAGAAGAGGAGAGAAAAGGAAAGCAATAAGCTGGCTCTCAGGGAAAAGCAGACGTGGATTCTAGCCAGCCCCTCCTGACTAGGAAATAAACAGTAGGGGTTTGGGAGTGGCCATTTGCCTCAGACAACCATTCATTTTCTAGTATACAGCAAACAGTTGAGATTCCTTCAATCAGTAAGTTGAGTCAGCGGTCCTGGGGAAAGTGGATTAGTTCTTGTTCACCTGTAGTGTATTGCAAATGCTCCCATCCTTTTTGACATAATACCAATAGGACAAGTCATTCAACAGTTCACGGAACAATATCTTCAATGCTCTGATGATACCCAGTTTTATTTTTCTACCTCAGATCATATTGGAGATGTTGTGGCAATGAAAGATGAAAAGAGATTGATTATGGGATATAACAATCTGAAGTTAAAACCTAGTAAAACAGTACATAGGGGTTCCCTATACACAATTTGCAGAAGCATTACTAGTAAGGAAAATGCTGGTCAATGATTTTGAGAAGGAAGGAAGGGAGGGAGGAAGGGAGGGGAGGGAGGAAGGGAGAAAAGGAGGGAGGGAGGAAGGAAGGAAAGAAAGAGGGAGGAAGGAAGGAAGGAAGGAAGGAAGGAAGGAAGGAAGTTTGGTCCTTGTTCTCATTCTTCAGAATCTTTGAAAGATATAATTCAATATATTCCTATTAGACAAAGGACTAGACAGTAAAGCCAAAGAAATCATCCAATAACTTTCTTTCCACTGTCCCATTTTAAAATTGTAGGCATAATAGCAACACTCCCTTGCCTTGTTACTGAGGTAAAGATAAGGGTTATCAAGGCAATAAGGTCAATGTAAAGTATGCTATCATACTTTTCTGCTGCCTCAAGAAATAGAAGAAAGAACTTTAATATGACTGCAAGGAGGAACCCTTTGTTAATCAAAATGTCTGCTCAACCTACATCACTGATAAGATTCTAGATTTTTCTCCTGTGTTTAAAATATCTTCCGATTCCCTCAGCAAATTTCTGGGTGATTATATCAAATTCCAATAAACTCTCAATTTCAGAAATCAATAAGATGTTTGAGAGGAGTGCCAGTCACATCAATAATTAATTAGAATCCATTAACTTCCAAGAGCAGATCACTTAATAGCTTTCCACACTTCTACAACATTAAATCACTTAAAAGTCTATAGTTAATGGGAAATGAACCATCCATCAGAAAAGAATAGACATAAAATCTCCTGTTTTCAGGGCAATGTTTTGGAAGGTAGTAAACAAGAAATCAACACCATGTCATTGTCTCTTTGGTGACTGTGCATTCTTTCCAGAGATCAAGAGTAAATAATTTGACTTCTATTCTATAAGAATGCAGCCCCCACTTTGCCTTGCCTCCAAAGCCTCTATGATTGTGCTGCATAAAAAATGACAGAAAATGCTAATATTGCAATAGGTGTTTCCTGGTAATCTAGGACTTGAAAATAAATTAGATAGATGTGCTCATAACCTGATATACATAACACATTCATGAAGATGAAAAATATCCTAAATCCCAGAAATAAAGTGGTTTTTTTTTAATGACAGAAAATTGCAATTCCCAGCCCAATGCATTTTTCAAAAAAATATGACTCCTTCCCATGAAATGTTGTCTGCCATGGAAATAAATTATGTGGTTGTATATTTTCTCTGTCTCATGCCAGAACGAGCAAGCCTTCCATAGTCCCATGGTCTCCCATTACTATGGCAATACATAGTAAAAGGGACAAAGGATTAAGCTGCCCATCGCCTTAATAATCAAAATAAAATCTGGGATCCTGAAATATGAAATTGAAATATATTCTTTTCTTCTGAATATTTCAGAAAGTTGGGTGGGTTCCTGCCAGTTCAGACCGGTTCTACAGAACCGTTAGTAACTTGGCAGCCTGAGTCGCTGGAATTGTCAGTGACCCAGACCTGCCACACACCCGAGCTGGTTCTCTCATAAGAACATAAGAACATAAGAAGAGCCATGCTGAATCAGGCCAAAGCCCATCGAGTCCAGCATTCTATGTCACACAGTGGCCCACCAATTGTCCATGGGGATCTTGAGCAGAAAGAGAAGGCAAGACCCTCCCTTTCCCTTGACCCCAAACAAATGGTACTCAAGGGAATCCTGCCTGCCTCAACTAACATAGAGGCAGCACTTGGACATCCGTTTCAATAACCATCAATACACTTGGCATCCATGAATCTCTCTAATCCTGCCTTGAAGCTATCAAGGCTGACAGCTGTCATAACCTCTTCTGGAAGTGAATTCCATAAATGAATGACCCTCTGAGTGAAGAAATATTTCCCTTGATTTGTCCTCACTTTCTTACCTATAAGCTTTAGGGAGTGCCCCCTTGTTCTAGTATTGTGTGATAGAGAAAATAATTTTTCTCTATCCACCTTTTCTATCCCATGCATGATTTTATACACTTCGATCAAGTCACCCCTTAAACGCCATCTTTCAAGGCTGAAGAGACCAAGGCTTTGCAACCTGGTATCATAAGGGCGGTGCTCCATTTCCTTTATCATTCTTGTTGCCCTTTTTTGCACCTTAGTGACACCATAGGTGCTGCCACTTTGTATTTATTACTGCGTATGCATGCGTGCATGAAGCTCACCCACTCATGCATCCTGAGTGAACCAGCAATAGAAGAATCCAGAATGCAACTTGTCCATTCCCGATAAAGCAGAATGCAAACTGAATCTAAAAAAATTACATGAAATACTAGAAGTTTCTGTTATCCCACAGTTTGCTGCTATTTTGGTTTTGCTGTTTTGTAATTAGGGCTTTGGAGGGAAAATGTAAAAGCTTTATAGTTTGACTGAACACATAAGAAACTGAACACATTCATTAAAGATGTTAATTTAGATGTATTTATTTCTACATGATCAGGATTTTCCCCTTTCTGCTGTTTCCACAGATAATTATTTCTACCCCTACTCAGATGGGGTTTCCTCTTTGCCAGCGCTACTGGAATGCTCCTGGCATTGGCACATTGGTCATGGTCAGACCATTTTCTACTACGGCTTGACTTCCTGGCTCCAATCCTTCCCCGCAGGGAGGCGGAACCAATTAAGATGTTCCGCCCCAGACGCCTGATGGACCCAGAGGGCTTTCAGACGGCGCTTGGGGTTATTCCAGAGGCACTTGTCCACAGTTCGGCAGAGTCTCTTGCGAAAGCCTGGAACGAGGCTGCAGCAGAGGCTCTTGACCGGATTGCGCCTTTGCGACCTCTCCGTGGCGCTAGACCCCGTAGAGCTCCATGGTTCAACGAGGAGCTCCGGGAGTTGAAACGCCAGAAGAGACGTCTAGAGAAGCGATGGAGGAAGAGTAGGTCTGAATCTGATCGAACACTTGTAAGAGCTTTTATTAAGACTTACAAAGTGGCGCTCAAGGCGGCAAGATGCGCGTACCATGCCGCCTTGATTGCATCAGCGGAATCCCGCCCGGCCGCTCTGTTTAGGGTGACCCGCTCCCTTCTTAATCAGGGGGGAGTTGGGGAGCCCTTGCAGAGTAGTGCCGAGGACTTTAACACGTTTTTCGCTGATAAAGTCGCTCGGATTCGGGCCGATCTCGACTCCAATTGTAAAACAGAGTCGACTGACAACGAGTCAGTCGAGGTGACTGGGGCACGTACTTGTCCACCTGTCTGGGAAGAGTTTGATCTGGTGACACCTGATGAAGTGGACAAGGTCATTGGAGCTGTGAGTTCCGCCACCTGTTTACTGGATCCGTGTCCCTCCTGGTTGGTTTCGGCCGGCAGGGAGGTGACACGGAGCTGGGCCCAGGAGATTACCAACGCTTCCTTGGGGAGGGGAGTTTTTCCATCACTCTATAAAGAAGCGCTTGTGCGCCCCCTCCTCAAGAAGCCCTCCCTGGACCCAGCCGTACTTAACAACTATCGTCCAGTCTCCAACCTTCCCTTTATGGGGAAGGTTGTCGAGAAGGTGGTGGCACTCCAGCTCCAGCGGTCCTTGGAAGAAGCCGATTATCTAGGTCCCCAGCAGTCGGGTTTCAGGGCCGGTTACAGCACGGAAACCGCTTTGGTCGCGTTGATGGATGATCTCTGGCGGGCCCGGGACAGGGGTTTATCCTCTGTCCTGGTGCTCCTTGACCTCTCAGCGGCTTTCGATACCATCGACCATGGTATCCTTCTGCACCGGCTGGAGGGGTTGGGAGTGGGAGGCACTGTCCTTCAGTGGTTCTCCTCCTACCTCTCTGGCCGGTCGCAGTCGGTGTTAGTGGGGGGCCAGAGGTCGACTCCTAGGTTTCTCCCTTGTGGGGTGCCTCAGGGGTCGGTCCTCTCCCCCCTGCTATTCAACATCTACATGAAACCGCTGGGCGAGATCATCCAAGGACATGGGGTGAGGTATCATCAATATGCGGATGATACCCAGCTTTACATCTCCACCCCATGCCCAGTCAACGAAGCGGTGGAAGTGATGTGCCGGTGCCTGGAGGCTGTTGGGGCCTGGATGGGTGTCAACAGACTCAAGCTCAACCCGGATAAGACGGAGTGGCTGTGGGTTCTGCCTCCCAAGGACAATCCCATCTGTCCGTCCATCACCCTGGGGGGGGAATTATTGACCCCCTCAGAGAGGGTCCGCAACTTGGGCGTCCTCCTCGATCCACAGCTCACATTAGAACAACATCTTTCAGCTGTGGCGAGGGGGGCGTTTGCCCAGGTTCGCCTGGTGCACCAGTTGCGGCCCTATCTGGACCGGGACTCATTGCTCACAGTCACTCATGCCCTCATCACCTCGAGGTTCGACTACTGTAATGCTCTCTACATGGGGCTACCTTTGAAAAGTGTTCGGAAACTTCAGATCGTGCAAAATGCAGCTGCGAGAGCAGTCATGGGCCTACCTAGGTATGCCCATGTTTCACCATCACTCCGCAGTCTGCATTGGTTGCCGATCAATTTCCGGTCACAATTCAAAGTGTTGGTTATGACCTTTAAAGCCCTTCATGGCATCGGACCAGAATATCTCCGAGACCGCCTCCTGCCGCACGAATCCCAGCGACCGATTAGGTCCCACAGAGTGGGCCTTCTCCGGGTCCCGTCAACTAAACAATGTCGGTTGGCGGGCCCCAGGGGAAGAGCCTTCTCTGTGGCGGCCCCGGCCCTCTGGAACCAACTCCCCCCGGAGATTAGAACTGCCCCTACTCTTCCTGCCTTCCGTAAACTCCTTAAAACCCACCTTTGCCGTCAGGCATGGGGGAACTGAAACATCTCCCCCTGGGCACGTTTAATTTATGCATGGTATGTCTGTGTGTGTGACTGTTAGCATATGGGTTTTTTAAATATTTAAATATTTTAAATTTGTCTGATTGCTTATGATTTGTTTTTACATGTTGTGAGCCGCCCCGAGTCTTCGGAGAGGGGCGGCATACAAATCTAAGTAATAAATAAATAAATAAATAAATAAATAAATAAGATTCAGCTTCTGCCCATGTGCTGGAAGCCAAATCTCACACGAGGACATGCGCAAGAGCGAGATTTCAGCTATTTTTGCTGCTATTTTTGCTTCGCAGATCCTCACGCGCGCATGTCCTCAATGTGAGATTTGGCATGCACAGAAGCCAAATCTTATGCCAATGCAAGCACCTGCTCGCCGGTCAGCTGGAGCTGTGCACACCGCTCCATTTTCACTACCGGGATGCCATATTGGGGCGGTCTGGCTACAACCCACTACTGCCCCTACTGCAAATAATATTTTAATCCTACCATAAAACCTAAGAGCATGGGGTGAGTTACCACCAGTATGCTAATGATACTCAGTAGGCTGATGATACTCAGCTATACATCTCCACCCCGTGTCCACTCAATAAAGCAGTAGAAGTAATGTGCCGGTGCCTGGAGGCTGTCAGGGTCTGGATGGGTGCCAACAGGCTCAAGTCAATCCAGACAAGACAAAGTGACTGTGGATACTGCCTCCCAAGGACATGTCCATCTGTCCATCCATCACCCTGGAGGGTGTGTGTGTCAAAAGCTGACCTTAAAATATCATCTCTGGGTGGTGGCGTGGGCGGCATTTGCCCAGGTCTGCCTGGTGCACCAGTTGTGGCCCTACCTAGATAGGGAGTCTCTGCTCACAGTCACTCACGCCCTCATCACCTCGAGGTTTGACTACTGCAATTCTCTCTACATGGGGCTGCCTTTGAAAAGCGTTCAGAAACTACTAATTTTTCTACCGATTCCGCATACCTGACCAAAACTTTTCTACCGGCTCTGCATACCTGACTGTACCCGTAGGAACCCATCACTGAGGAGTAACCAAAATCTTCATAAAGTTTAGATTTTGGCATACCTGTGCAAGAAAATTTGTCTTAAGAGACCAATTTCTTTTTAAAGTTTAGCATGTGCTCAATCACATGTGATTCTGTGATGCAAACCCTCATTTATCCAAAATGAGTGTATGGGAAATTTTGCAGTCCTATTGAGGAAAAAAAAATTAAATCTAAACTTGGTGTTTCTATCTCAAATTGTCAAAGCACAAATAGCTTTCGTTTTGACCTTAACGTGTTCGTCATATTACCTTGAGCTTCTAATATTATAACTGTAGGCGAGTGTAAAGTTATTAAGATCTCAGAAATGATAAATGATCTTATCTTAAATGTCACCTTAGGAATCAGTAAGAAAGGCGTAAATTTACAAAGAACAGAACTGTTTTATTAGTAACTCTAACAGAGAGATTGAAAGCATCCTCAAGCATGAGATGTTCTTACCTTGTTATGTTTTATGATACTGGCTCACTTCAACTGTGCATTCATAGACAAATGTCTATGGAGCTTCTCAGTCATCCAGGTCATGGTTGTCCCAAAGGTGCTTTTTCCAGAGATAACTGGACATTCTGATTTTTCTTTGAAGACTTTTTGCTTCTCATCCAAGAAGCTCCTTCAGCTCTCGAATGGGGGGGGGATGCAGGGATCCAGGGATGCATTTGATCTGTATATGTATTAAAAAGTAAAATGTACTTTATTTGACAATGTTCCTTTCGTCTCCAAGATGACATAGTTTGCTTGTGGAATAAAAGTGTGTTCCAGAACTCTATTTGAAGTAGCAATGATAAACAACAACTTTTTGCCTATTGATAATTTGATGTGTCATGATTAGCTCAGTCTGTAAGGACAATGTTTTGTGGAATACTCCTACTAGGTTTACAGATTTCCAAACCAAGTCATCAGATTAAACAAAAGTATAACTCTTCTACAGTATTGTTCTGCATCATGCAAAAACCAAGTAAGAAACACACATTTTCTTAAGTTCCAAAATGTAAAGGAATTTAGTAGGGTGTGTAAAAATGAATTGTAGACTCTTGCACCTTATCCAAAGCATAAACCCACTCCAGATGTAGAATCTTTAGAGCACTGGTGGGTTACACCTGATACGGGGCCACTTAGTAGTGTGGTAGCAAAAAATGTGATGCGCTCTCAGCTACGTGTCCCCAAAGCATGCACATATGCCCCCACACAAGATTCGGCTTCTGCGTATGTGCTGCAAGTGAAATTTTGCACGAGGATGCTCGCGCACATGTGATTTCATCTTTTGTGGCATTTTTTTTCTTCTGCGCCTGCCTGGGGAAAAAATAACCAAAAATAGATGAAATCTCACATGTGCAAGCACCCTCATGTGAGATTTCACATGTGGTGCATGTGCAGAAGCAAAATCTCATGCCAATGTGCACCCGCACCCATACCGGTCTGGGAGAGTACACTGGTACTGCCAAAGACAAGCAGCCGTTCACTGCTTTAAAGGTAACCTGAAGTCATTTTCATTGTTCCTTTTTTAAAGCAGTGTGACATAATTTGACTATGTCTGTGACAACCTGGCTGTTAATGTAGCTAGACATCCAGAGCTATCCAACTCCTATTGATAGATTTAGGCTCTTATAGGCATGCCTTCATGTTGGAATAACATTTGGCAGAAGCTAGCCCACCCAGATAGCCAAAGCAGCTAGTCAGCCAAGATATCAGATAATTGTTTTGAAGATAATTGAAGACAAGTACTTTAGAGCAGTGTTTCCCAACCTTGGCAACTTGAAGATATTTGGACTTCAACTCCCAGAATTCCCCAGCCAGCATTTGGGGAATTCTGGGAGTTGAAGTCCAAATATCTTCAAGTTGCCAAGGTTGGGAAACACTGCTTTAGAGTTTCTTAGGAAAATATTTACTCTGTTGTAGCAAACATACACTAACTATTTACACTTTAGCTATTTCTCTCTAGAAGTTACTATGCAAAATAGGCACAATCCTCTTATCTATTATTCTCAGTTATAATATTCAGTTACAAATCTTCAGCCACCAAAAGTCACACTAATTCACAAGTCATCCTAAACCATACTAAGTCACAATACCTTCAAGCAAACCCACACCCATGCAAAGGTGCATTTTATACACACACACACACACACACACACACATATACATATACATATACATATACATATACATATATACATACATACATACATACAGTAATGGGCAGCCAAAATTTTTACTGCCACACTGTGGGTGTAGCTTATTTTGTGGGTGTGGCTTAATGGTCATGTGTCTGGGTAGGAGTGGCTTGCCAGCCATGTGACCGGGTGGGAGTGGCTTGAATGATGAGCATCATTCAAGTGAACTCTTAAGTCCTTGACTTACAATCTTACCAATGTTGCTTGCTGGGGTGACAATTTGCTTTGTGTTTCCTGGCACTCATTCCTGGGTCACTCCCCCCCCCCCGCTGCCTCAAGCTGGGTAGCTAGGCGAACGGGTGCTGCCAGAAGCATAAATGCTGCCAGAGCCACTTTCACCCATGCCTTCTGCTTGCACCTCAGGTGGGAGGTGGCCCCATGAGGCTGGAGGGAGGGAAGCCGGGCAGGAGAGAGTGCAGGAGCAGAGTGCAGATGCAGCAGCAGGGGAAAAAAGGAGAGCCGAGCCGAGATAGTAATCAAGGAAGTGACAGCCGCTGATAAGCTGGAGCTGAGCACACATCTTCATTTCCACCGGTGGAACTACGTTCCACCCCCATCCTGCCTGCTGCCCACCCCATTGCAGTATACAATGGAAGGCAGGTTGGCAGCAATCATTTTTTCTGCAATTCGGATTTGAACCCGTGGCTCCCCCATTATTGTGGACAATTCATACATGTCAAGAAACATTTACAAAGATCATACATGCTGATGTATGGAGGGGGGTTTTTAACCTAATTTTTAACTTAATGTTTTTTTCCCCAATCGTGATGGCCCATGGAAAAATCAAAGGCTAACTTATTGTTGCAAATATTTTCTTTCTTTCCTATTGTTTTTGATCAACATGTGGCTCACAAACTATCTTTCAAATGTCTTTTAAACAAGCCTGGCAGCAGAGGCAGGTTCCTTCCAGTTTGGACCAGTTCTATGGAACCGGTAGTAACTTGGCAGCCTGGGTTGCTGGAACGGCCTGCCATGCCTTCAAACTGTCTTTCTCGGTGGCGCCATAGCACTGCCACATTGGGTTTTTTTTACTTTTGCACATGCGCAGAAATTGTTTTTGCAAAAGGTGGGGGGTTTTAGCATTGTGCATATGTGCGCGTCCACGCAACATGTCAAGGAGCAAATTGGCAGCAAAGAAAACCTGAACTCACCCCTGCCTGGCAGGACAGTGAATTACAGTATATTGAATTGCCTTGTGTTTTTTTTTCTCCTTACACATCGGAGAGAAAGACAACATGTTTTTCAAAAGGATAGAGAAATAGGTTGTCCATTGCAAGCAGCCAGCTAAGCAGAACCTGTCAACTTTTTTTTCCTCCAGAAGAAAACAAGCTGTCTAAAGCAACAACAGTTGATGTCATTTTCCACTGAAGCAGGTACAAAGTAACTTAGAAACATGTCTTGTTAGAGCACATTAAAATGAACGATATTGCACACCATGCATACATGGCAAGGCTTATTATTTGTGAAGGAAAATGCTATAAATTTTGTATCTGAGCTCAGATAGCTTAAGTAATTTTGTTTATTCTGTGCACATTTCACAAACTGTTGCTCCAGGACAATACCTTGACATCATGGTGAGAGACATAGATTCAGAGAGCTAGCTCACTTTTTTTTGCCAGGGGGCATCTTGCAAATCAGAGAGGCCACTGTTGCCACTCAAAAAACTCTGGGCTAATAATTCCACATTCATTTCCACATTCTCCCCAAGCTTTTTCTGAGGAGCTGGCCCCATCGGACAAGGCTCCTCCAGAGATCCATCTATGATCTTAGATAATAACTTGCACAGGAGTGTCAAACACAAAAGAGCCGAGGTGGTGCAGCAGGTAGAGTGCTATACTGCAGGCCACTAAAGCTGACTGTAGATCTGCAGGTCAACTGATCAAATCTCATCACCGGCTCAAGGTGGACCCAGCCTTCCAGCCTTCCGAGGTGGGTAAAATAAGGACCCGGATTGTGGGGGCAATATGCTAGCTCTGTTAAAAAGTGCTATTGCTAACATGTTGTAAGCCGCCATGAGTTATTTATTTATTTATTTATTATTTATTTATTTATTTATTTATTTATTTATTTATTTATTTATTCATTCATTCATTCATTCATTCATTCATTTATTTATTTTGTCCAATACACAATGAGGGGTTTAGTGGGTATATATCTATATACACATAGTAAAATACATGATGAAAGTTATAGAGGAGATACTCATAGTAAAATATATCTAAGAAATAATAGAAAAGAATAGAGTAGAAGAAAAAAGAATAGAAGCAAAGCACAACATCACAGGACGTTATTTTAATCTCTCCAGATTTTCTTACAGATCAGATTATCTTCCTGAGTCACAGGAAAATGGCATGCACAAATCATTACTGACAAAAATGAAGGTATGTTTTCACGGGTGAAGAGAGGAAAGCAAGTGACAGCAATTCTCATGCCACCTTGCATTTAGAAATGAGCAACTGAATACGTGGCTTGGATGACTTGCTTATTGCTGAAAACTAAATGTATGATTTGTGAATCATCAAATGCTCACTTCTAGTGCTCAGCGGTGAGCTACGAGCCGGAACGCTAAATTGCGCTCGCCGCCGTGGCTTGTAAGTTCTTGCAGGACCAGCATGATTTCGCTGCTGCACCTGCGGGGGAGCCGCAGGTAAAATCTCGCTGAAATATGGGCGCAATTTTGCTATCTCCACAGGTGCAGCAGCAAAATTGTGCTGGTCCCACAAGAATTTGCAAGCCACGGTGGCAAGCGCAATTTAGCGTTCCGACTCGCAGCCCATCACTGCTATTGCTCCATCTTTCTTGAGCAATGGCATTCCCAGTCCACTCCGATCCAGGATCTAGAAGGAATTCTATATCAAAGAATGGAAAACTTTTGGAGGCAAAGACTTCAAAGCGCTATTAATGTCACAGTGACATTGGTTGGCGCTCAAGTGGATTAGTGTGAAAATATTCTTTCAGTTAATAACCTTTTTGCAAAATGTGATAGAATGCTGGGAAAATTACTAAGCATGAAGGATGGGACAATAAATTATCTGATACCTTAAGTTCAGGAAGAACTTATTAACATTCTTCCTTACTGTGCTAGGAATAGAATCATGAAAGGAATGCTTTGCAGTTATGGATATCTCAGATATTGATGATCAGTTGGGTGATTTGCTTCAGTTGTACTGAAAGCCATCTGATTCAAAGCCAAAGAAATGCTTAGAATTGCAACTAAGGGTGGATTACATACTAAAAGTCAAGTTAAAGTTACTGTACAACCAAAAGCTATATATGCCTGTTACATTTTTCACAGGCTTAGTCAAACTATATCAGCAGACATTAAAAACTTGATTTACAGAATGTTTTTATAATTACTAACGATAACTTTGCACACGATATCAGACAATGAAAGTCATCTTCCTTATGTACAAAATCTCAGTCCAAAATATACTACTTGTAGTATCTATAAATAGATGCTCAGGATATCATGAAGGTCTATCTCTCATTCATTTCTGCATCAGAAATATTCAATAAGTGTTGACTGGAAAGGTGGAAGCTAATAGTAACAAGCATACTTTTGATAATAAGGAGCAGATCGGCCTTCAAACCATGAAAAAGAACAGCTAGACTACAGTACCCTGATGACGAATATATGGCACATGTTCCAAAAGTTGCATGTAGAGCTTTCTGTGCTCTTCTGGTTTTCGGCACACATATGCACACCGGCCAGTTTGTCTTTGGGTTTCTGGTGCTCCAGTATGTTCCAATCTGGGCACTTGGTCTGAATAGGTTCACCATCACTGCTATAGTTTGTTGATCCAAAATGATGTAAGAAAAATACTAGACTATTTAACTATTTAAGTCTTTGGGCTGACATAAATTTGTAAAGAAGTTTATTTTTATGTTCATATATTTTGTATGACATGAAATATCATAGCTATGCTGGTGGACTAGCAGCTCTACAAGATGTTGCATTTGTTCTGCCGCAGCTATAGAATACAAAAACTGCAGTACACACATCTGTACAAACCTTAGTTTACTAATTAAGGACTGCTAATGAACTTTCTTAGTGGTCGTCAAACACAAATACAATTTAAGGCAGTCTTTTCTGAACATTGGCTGTTAATTCAACTTTATTAACAGCCAGCATGAGTCCATGAAATAATAACTCAATTCTGAGTAAACAGTCTTGTAGATAACTGCAATCTTATGGTGGTTGGCAAAATGCCCAGAAGCAATTTGCAGGGAAAATACCAAGAGCCAATCAGACATTTCTGAATTCAAGACACAAAATAATATGAACATAGCTATTTTCTGCAAATTGGCTCCTTTGTCATCATCTTTTAAATAGACTAGGGAGTGGCCAATTATCCCCAAGCCTTACTCCTGAGGAGACCTCCTCCTGAGAAACCATTCCTGCCTTTTGGCAGCCCCATGTACCCGTGCATTGAGAATAGGCTCCTCCTCTTCTTCGTCATCACTAATGGGAACTTCTGAAGGCCCTGGATGAATCTCCACCTCTGTTACCGAGTCTTCTTCAGCCTCCTCACTGCCTTATTCAGGTGCCAGCTGCATAGGCAGCTAGCACATCATCACATCAGCCTCTTTACTGTCAGATCAGCTACCAGCTGCACAGGCTGCTGGCAGGCCACAAGAAAATTGACACATATAATGGGAATTCTGGTCTAACACTGATACAATTATCCTGGGAAATAAGATGATAGCACAGAAGCTAGAACTCTTAAAATCACACACGAAAAAGTTCCAGTTCATCATTTTGAGGGCCCATAAAGCTTTGAGACACATCAGTTATATTTAAAAATGACCCAAGTAAGGCTGCAGAATTCTTGCAGACCTTGTTAAATAATATGCCAGGTGTTAGAAATCGGTATTACAGCATGAATTGAATTGAATTGAACTGAATTGAATACTTTATTTGGTAAGTGTGATTAGACACACAAGTAATTTGTCTCCGGTACAAAAGCTCTCTGATGCAGAAGATCTCAATATATGCAAAACAAGAGAATAATGATAATAATTATTCTAATAATAGTATAATGTACTTAATAATGATAATGATGATGATGATAATAATGCCAATAAGAAGGGAAATAAATAAGACAATAAGACAATAAGAAGGATAATAATAAATAAGACAATAAGAAGGATAATAATACTACAGCCGTACTACATGGTAAAAACACATAGAGAATAGACACCACTGTGAGAATTAGGTATTCAATAGAGTGATGACAAAAGGGAAATAGCACTTAGATTTATATACCACCTCATAGTGCTTTACAGCAATCTCTTGGCAATTTTCAGTCTAATACATATTGTCCTCCCAAAATTCAGGCCGTCATCGTACTAACTGCAGAAAAAGGAAAAGCTCAAACTAATTTGAAAAAATTTCATATTAGTTTTATGAAGAACAAAGACCAATATCAGCTGTGGTTTAATTATGAATCAGTATCTTCTTTACAATATACACCATAACTATTTGCTGGAGAGACGGAGTAACGACACGGACACAAGAGCTGGATTTAAACTGGGTCATTTTTATTAACATAAATTTGCATAATTTATTCATTAAATTTTCATATATTAGCATAATCAACTATGACCCGTAAATGGACCTGCAGGGTCAAACAAATACTTCCGGGGCGGAAATGACGTTAGGGCAAAAACTTCCTGGGCAACTCATGGGCGTATCTCGATGCAAGTCCAGGTGAGGGAACACTCCATCACCTGCGACCCTGCCATGCTTTGCATGAGGGTGGTCCCACCGGCTAACCCGAATCCAGGAATTTAAAGGTGCAGGACCCAAAGACAGGTTCCCCCCAGCTGCTCAGGCAGTCGCTCCCTCCATGAGCTTGCAGAGAACCTGTAAATCATCCCCAAAGATGCCCAAGGGAGAATGCGCAGTTGCTAAACCACCCCCCAGTTTTCCGCCCCAACCTGCCACGGAGCGGGGGTCAGATCTCTATCTTGGCCCCCCGACTCCCCCCTCTAACTGCGCCAGCTCACGCAGAGACCGCTGCACGTCCTGTAAGAAAATGGCATTCCCTTGTTCTGACAGGTGAACGCCATCGGCCCGGTAAAGCCACAGCCGATCTACAGTGATGAGGGGATGGGCCACTACAACCCCACCTAATTCCCTGACTACCCTTCCCAGGGCCTTATTGCCTCTACACCTGACCCCGTGAATGGCCCTAAGGGAAATGGCGACCCACAAAGATCCCCAGGGGATCGAAGACCACACCACATACATGGCGGGCCACACAGCGTGAAGCCACCGCAGGCTTCCGCAAGCCTGGCGGGTCCCCAACCGACCCCCAAGCAGTACCGGTCCTTGCCCAAAGAGCAAGACCAGCGACCGGGGCGCAGCAATGGGATGCCGCCCTCCCTGAACAACTGGGCGTAGCCATGGGATGCCACCCGCCCAGCACCGCCTGGGCGCAGCAATGGGATGCCGCCCTCCCAGTACCACCTGGGCGCAGCAACGGGATGCCGCCCTCCCAGCACCACCTGGGCGCAGCAATGGGATGCCGCCCTCCCAGTACCACCTGGGCGCAGCAATGGGATGCCGCCCTCCCAGCACCACCTGGGCGCAGCAATGGGATGCTGCCCTCCCAGGACCACCCGGGCGCAGCAATGGAATGCTGCCCTCCCAGGACCACCTGGGCGCAGCAATGGGATGCCGCCCTCCCAGCCATAGCGGTGGAAAACACCCGTCCCACCGCACACCCCTCCTCCCCAACCAGGCACAATGACCCGGCCGCCACGACGGCAGAGTCCCACTACCTGGCGGTACCTTGTTGCTGAGTGGTCGGAGAAGCACCATGACCCAAAGCAACACTATCGGTCGCGTCCTGGCGGGGTTGAAAGAAGGGGACCAAAGGGAGCCCTGGCCTAAGATCTTACCCCGGACCCTCAACTGGCCGTTCGTAACCTAAAACAGGCCGCCGACCGCCGGCGGTCGGCATCCCCGAATCCTCAGTATCGAGAACGCCGTCACCGCACTAGAGGCGGCGCCACTGCGGAACGAGCGTTCCCACAAGCGGCGGGATCCACGCTTGGCCTAGCCAAACCCTGTACTCCAGAACCCGCCCGACTAAGGCAATGAGATGGAAGGCCGAAAGGACCTAGCAACCAGCGATAAGGCCCTGGCCCAGCAGTCCCGCATCTTCACTATGCGGAACTCACCATAAATCCACAAACCAGCCCCCGCCTTAGACAAAAGGCGAGGCCGGCCAACCTGGACCTCAAAGTCCTAACTGAAAGGCCACACTGCCTAAGCTGGACACAAATATGGCCAGGTACACAACTGGGGCAGGCCAGCTATAGGGGTAACCCGTATCCTGCCTGAACTCCCCGAACTCTGCACCCGTCTGCTGCTAATCCCCCAGAGTGCCAGGCACCACAGAGAGGGCCATAGCCCAGCAGACCCTTACTCCCCTACGCCCGGGAGCCCCCCCAGACTCCCAAGGTGGCCGGGGAACGCCTCTGGCGACTCTCGGGCCCACGGGGCCAGGGTCCGAAACCTGGACAACTGACCACGGGACAAGGCATCAGCGACCCCGTTATCCAACCCGGGTACATGCCTAGCCAAAACCAACGCGTTTAGGGACAAGGACCTGTGCACAAAATGGCGGACAAGCGGCATGACCCTGTCGCTCTTAGAGGACAGGGCATTCACCACATGGACAACTGCTAGGTTGTCACACCAAAAGTGCACAGTCTTGTCCCTAAACTGCTCCCCCCAAAGCTCTAAGGCCACTACTAAGGGGAAGAGCTCTAAGAACGTAAGGTCCTTAACCAACGAAGAGGCGCTCCATTCCGGAGGCCATGCCGACCAGCACCACTGGTCACCTAAAACTACCCCGAAACCACAAGTCCCCGCGGCATCAGAACAGAGCTGCAACTCGGCTTCCAAAAGAAGCTCGTGCCTCCAAAAAGACAAACCATTAAACCTGACCAAGAAATCCCGCCACACGCCGAGGTCAGCCCTGACCCCAGTGCAAAGGCGGGTACGATGATGGGGCAAACGGAGCCCCTTCATCGCGTCGTACAACCTCCTGGAAAAAGCCCTACCAGGAACAACCACCCGACAGGCAAAATTAAGAATGCCTGCCAATTCCTGAAGCTGCCGTAGGGTAACCTTCCGGCAGCCCAGCACCTCATCGAGCTTTCTTCTGATCTTAAGCAACTTCTCTAGGGGCAATCTGGAAGATTGCTCCACTGAGTCCAATTCAATACCCAGAAAGGTAATCCTGGTGGCGGGGCCTTCGGTCTTCTCAGAGGCTAAAGGCACCCCTAACTGAGCACAAAGGGCTTCGAAGTCCCGCATTAGAGCAAAACATTGCTCCGAATGCGCAGGCCCCGCCAACAAAAAATCATCAAGGTAGTGAACGACAGTACCCAGACCACTGTGCCTCCTGAGCTCCCATTCCAAAAAGGTGCTAAAACTCTCGAAAAGAGAGCACGAGACAGAGCAACCCATAGGCAAGGCTCTGTCCACGTAATAACCACCCTCGAAATGGAAGCCCAACAGCTCAAAGTCGTCTGGGTGTATGGGGAGGAGCCGAAATGCCGACTTAATGTCGCATTTACCCATAAGGGCTCCTGTCCCACACTTCCTAACCATAGTCACGGCTGCATCAAAGGATGCATACCGGACTGAACAAAGCTCATCAGGAATGGAAAAGACAAATGGTGAATCAACCTAAATTCACCACTCGCCTTTTTGGGGACCACACCTAAGGGAGACACACGAAGATTCGGGAAGGGCGGCTCCGGGAAGGGCCCGAGGACCCTGCCCTCGGCCACCTCCTTCCGAATCTTTTCCCTAACAATGTCTTCATGACCAACAACCGACCCAAGGTTGTCAGACATGAAGGCCCTCCTAACACCCATATAAGGGATCCTAAATCCCTTCGAGAATCCTAGCAAGAGAGCGGCCGCTCTCGAGCGAGGGTGGTAGTCACCCAACCAACCCTCAAGCACTTGTAAATTGATTGGACTGGGCCCCTTTACCCCCAACAGGCGGGGAGGCTTTGGGGGACCCCCGCCCTTCTTTTCCGCCCCCTTCTTGGGGCGGGGACACACGGCTGAGGAATGGTTCCCCCCACAATTCCCGCATGCGTGCCGAAACCTTCAAAAGGGACGAAAACACGCCCCTTTTGTGGCGAACTCATGGCACGCCGGGGAGGCCCCCTTTCCTGCTCCCCCCGCCGCGGCCTTGGCCGGCGCGGGAGTCACGGGCTCCTCTTCCATAAAATGACCGCTGTCGGTCCTATCACATCCTTCCTTACCGGACATATGAGTGGCCTGGAACTAAAGGTCCGGGACCACCATATCCCAGGGCAAGTAGGGGTCATGGGCGATGCGCATCCTAAACCCCTTATCGTAGTGCCTTCAGATCGTGCCTGCGTACTCAAAGTGGGCTCTCGCTATCAAATCAATGTATTTCAGCAAGGCAGCGGCCCTACCCGGCTGCCTCTGAATCACTACCGAAGCGAAAGTCAAAAAAGCGTACAGCCATGAGCTGAAACACTTGGTGACTTTCGTCTTCTTCACCTTCTCCCCAGGCACCACCTCCTTGTCCTGCTTGGGGACCTCCCTATTTAAAAGGGAGAAAAGGTCCACATATTCCCCCCGCCAAATCGCTTCCTTCACCGATGGGTGGAGATGATAGCCCAATGGTGTAGCGGGCAACCCACAAGGGATGGCCCCAGGCTTGATGCTGGCGAACGGGTCCCACACCGTGGCGGCCCCCACCCCCAGCACTCCAAGCCCCGGTGGGTACACCAAAGGGGGCGGTGGCATAATGGCCGGCAGAGGAGGGATCCAACCCCCCACCCCTGCCCCAGGTGGGAAAGATACCCCTGACGCCACTACCGGCGGGGCCGGCGGGGACCAAACCTGCCCACATGTGCCCACAGTGGCCCCCAGAAAGCTATTGCCACTCCCCAATGCAGGCGGGATAAACCCTGGACCCTGCACGGGGAGGAGCGATGTAGTGCCTGAGTGTGGTGCAACCTCACCTGCCCCATAAGGGGTGGAAGCCATCCACGGGGGGCCCATCCTAGTTGGGCCCTGGAATGATGACCACTGCCCCGACTGGGCCATCTGCCCGGTCTGGGCCGTCTGCCCGGTATGGGCCCTCCGCCCGGTATGGGCCAGCTGCGCGGTGTGGGCCATCTGCCCATCCTGGGCTGGTTCCTCTTCAGGGTCGCTACCCCATGCTGCGGAGGCAGTCATGGGAAGCCCCTCCGGGCCTGCTCCTGACCGCCACTGCTCCAGCTCATCGAGCCTCTCCAAGACCCTGGCCCAGGAGAGAGAAGGAGAAATCTCGGGGTGAGGAGGCGCAGGCACGAACCCCACTACCCCTTCAGATGGGACCACCCCCAGGGGGCCCTCTGCGCTAGCCCGAGCCAGGGCAGAAGGCCTAGGAGCCCTCCTAGGCCGCACTACAGGTTGAGCCGAGGGGGCCCGAGGTTGCTTCCTCTTAGGGGCCATGGGACTAAGTCTACTTATTTCTGTTGTCTAACAAGAGAAGAAAAGGGGGGAAACCAAACTCCCAAGGAGCCGGCAGCACAAGGCAAAGCCTGTCCAGCCCGGCAGGCCTAACCACTGCACCCCTATGGGCCAATCCGCCCCCCTCACTAGCGGTGGCAGCAAGGCCTCACTGCCCACCGCTTTATACCTAGGCCCTTTATAGACAGGGCCGCACCCCCCCAGGGACCCCTGCCGACGAAGGGAAGCCCCCCAAGACCCCTGACCACCGGGGCGACTAAGGCTCCAAACCAGAGCGGAGACCAGCCGATGCTGGCTCCGCTGACCAATGCACTGCTCCTGCCGCCCAAACGCCGTCCGGCCTGGGCCACAGCCTCAAAACCTTCTCGCTCCGACTTTGGCCACTTAAAATGGCGGCAGCACACGAGGCCGCACTCAAAATGGCCGCCGCGAGCAAAACAACAAGCGTCTGCTCGTGGCTGCTGTCCGGGCGAAAAGGCTGAGCCTCGGGCCTGCTCGCCCTTATATAGGGCAAGCAGGCCCCGCCCGGACCAATCAGCATCCGGGCCAATCAGGCCCGAAATCCCGAGCGAAGTCTCGCCTCGCGAGACTTCACTCGGGGTCCAAGATGGCAGCCGCCATGAGGGTCCGGTGTCTCCTGGTCCCTCCAGCAAAGCCTGCTGCCGGGTAAGTCCGGCGCCGTCATTCTCAAATAAAACCTGTATTTGAAATAATTTATACATCTTATGTCCTGCAGCCATCAATTCTGATTTCTACACTTGACGAGAAATGTGTATGCAGTTGAATAACTTCTGGTCAAGAGAATGTAATAGTAACTTGTCAAAATGAATTTTGGCAATTAATCTCCTTCAGATTGTTGTTTACATTAGTGCTAATTTTATCATTGTAGTTAGTCCTGGATTGGAAAATCAATTTCCCAGCGTCTTCCAAAAAGAAAGTGGTATAAACACACATTACTTTTTTTTTTGCCTTACCAATTCTAGATGCTGAGAGATTGGGTCTAAATCAAGAAACCAAACTACAGTGATCCCCCGCTTGTTGCGAGGGTTCCGTTCCAGGACCCCCCGCAACGAGCGGGTTTTCGCGAAGTAGCGCTGCGGAAGTAAAAACACCATCTGCGCATGTGCAGATGGTGTTTTTACTTCCGCAGCGCTAGCGAGGAGTCGAAGATTGGGGGCGGCGCGGCTGTTTTAAAACGTCGCCGCCGACATGGGGGGCTCGCTAGCACCCCCCTAACCCGGGTTGGGGGTTCGGGGGGGTGCTAGCGAGCCCCCCATGTCGGCGGGGACGTTTTAAAACACCCACGCGGCTTTCCAATGAGTCCCGAAGACAAACGTCAAACTTCCGCGTTTGTCTTCGGGACTCATTGGAAAGCCATGCGGGTGTTTTAAAACGTCCCCGCCAACATGGGGGGCTCGCTAGCACCCCCCCCGAACCCCCAACCTGGGTTTGGGGGTGTGCTAGCGAGCCCCCCATGTCGGCGGGGGACGTTTTAAAACACCCGTGCGGCTTTCCAATGAGTTCCGAAGACAAACGCGGAAGTTTGACGTTTGTCTTCGGGACTCATTGGAAAGCCGCGCGGGTGTTTTAAAACGTCCCCGCCGACATGGGGGGCTCGCTAGCACCCCCCCCGAACCCCCAACCCAGGTTTGGGGGTGTGCTAGCGAGCCCCCCATGTCGGCGGGGATGTTTTAAAACACCCCCGCGCCTTCCCAACTGAGCCCTCAAGCCAAGCGCCAAAGGCGAACTTCTGCGCTTGGCTTGAGGGCTCAGTTGGGAAGCGGCCCGAGCGAACGGCGTGGGCGGGAGAAGGGCGCGCGAGCCGCGGGCGCGCGGGCAGGCAGGCTGCGGACAAGCCGTTCACTCGGGCCGCTTCCCAGCTGAGTACTCAGCTGGGAAGCGGCCCCGAGCGAAGCGGCAGCAGCGAGGAGTTTGCGTGGGCGGTGGTGGGGAAACTCCTCGCTGATGCCGGCCAAGAGGGGGAAGACCTAGGGAAGCCGCCCAGCAGCTGATCTGCCCGGCGCCATCTACGCATGCGTGCCCATAGAAAAAAAGGGCACGCATGCGCAGATGGTGTTCTGACTTCCGGGTTCAAAAATCGCAAATTACCCTGTTCGCAATGGTCGGGGACGCAATAACCGGGGGATCACTGTATTTCCACTTCTTACCATTGTTGCACATCATAGAATCATAGGTTGGAGAGGACCTTGAAGGTCTTTTAAGCCAGCCCCTGCTAAGGACAGGAATCCTGATATTGTTCTAGAGAAATGGTTATACAATCTTTCCTTGAAAATAGAATTATGTAGTGCAAGAAACAGGCTGTTTCACTGCTTATTAGCATTAATTTCTAATAAGTCCTACATGGCTTGGGACCAGACTACCTACAGGGCCATGTCCTGCCTCATATATCCCAGTGACTGGTCAGATCTCACAGAATCGGCCTTCTCCAGATCCCATCAGCCAAACAATGCTGGCTGGCAGGGCCAAGGGGAAGGGACTTCTATGTGGTGGCTCTGGTCCTCTGGAATCAACTCCCACCAGAGATTCACACCTCCCCCATCCTCCTGGTATTTCAAGAGGCCTTAAAAACACAATTTTGCCAGATGGCCGCAGGCCGTTAAATGTTACTACTCTTACTATTCTGCTCTGACCGGTAGTAAGTTGTGGTATTCGATGAATCTTGGATGAATGATATGGTTTTAATGTTTGGGGTCTTAAGATTTTGTATTTGTTTTATTCTGCACCACCCTCCCTTAATCGATTGGAGAAGTGTGGCTTATAAATTCGAGTAAATAAAGTAAAATAATAAATAATTACTCCTAATTCAAAATTTGGATCTACCTATGTAAAATCTTCCTCAGTTGATTCTTACCTTACCCTTGGCTGCTATGGACAATGGGTATCAAACCCAGTGTGTTTCATTGACATTATGTGACAACCTTTTTTCCCTTCACAGAGCTGGGATGGGCATGACCTGCACGCCATGCATTCAACCTATGGGTCATCAATTTGACACTTCTGCTAGATAATACATATATACTTTCTTCTCTATATCAGTCTTTCAAGTATTGGAAAATTTCTATCCATTGTTTCTCCTCAATTTCTCTTTTCTAAACTAAACAGCTTTAAAATCTACACTTTTATCAAGTCCTCACCAAGAATTTTGTCTTCTTCTCTAGACTTTTTCCAGAGGAAGAATGTGTCTGCTCTGTTGTGCTGGCTCTGAACTATCATGGTCTGAAGAAACAGCATAAACTAGAATTATCAATTTCTGTGACCTTGATAGGCTCTAACTTACCTCACTGTCTCTTCCTTTCAATGAGCGCGCATGCGCAGTGCCAAAAAAAAAAATCCCCTCAAAAAATCCAAAAACAAGATGGGAATGCATGTGTAGTGCCAGAAACTTGGTTTCTGCGCATGCGAAGGAAAAAAAAAACTGGAGAAAAATCCCACACACAAAAAAAATAAATTAAAAAAAATCCCAAAACAAAGATGGTGGCATTCAAGGACTGGCACTGACAGAACCAGTTCTGTGATGTTGTTGTGACATCACCAGTGGCTTGCTACCAGTTTGGGAGAACTGGTCCAAACTGGGAGGAACCCACCTATGGATAGCATCCCTCTGCTGATGAAGCTGTATATAGTATTGTTTCTTTTGATAGATACTGTTGTGATTCCATCTGAGGCCCCTCAGGGAACGGCTGATCCTCTGCCGGCTTCCTGCTCAGAGGGGGAGGATGAGGAACAGGAGGTTCAGGCAGACGGGGAGGAGGAATCTCAGGCTGAGGAAGAGGGAGGACAGCCAGAGTCCCCCGAGAGGGAGCTCTCCCCAGCAAGCAGCCTGGATTCCTTAGAGGAAAATGCACAAGCAATAATCGATCTGCGACAGAGAAGAGCAACACAACGAAGGGACCAATTAGCCAGGTACTTTCAGCACTAAAGAGGCAACAACTGGGTTTGGGTGTGGTGCTCTCTGGAAAGGCTGAAAAGGCAGACCCACCCTTCCTGGCTTGTGGAGTATTATCTTTGGGAGTCTTGGGACCTGGCTGTGATCTTTGGCGTCTTGGAATTCTGGTTTGTGACTTTGAATACTGAAACCTTGGGGGCAAAAGGTGTGGGTCTTATTCTCTACAGTGGTGGGTGTGCCAGCAAGAAGTCTGCTGTATTGTCTGGCCATCAGGACTCTGCTGTGAAGTCTCATAGCCTGCCTGTTGGGAAGAACAGGTTTTTCTCTGTGTTTATTTTTCAAGTTATAAAGTGCTTTTGCTTTCACCAGTGTGTCTGGCTGTTTTTTCCAGTTGGTGTTGAAGTCTGGGGGCCACCCAGACAGAATAGATACTATACTAGTATTCATGCTTACTCTTAACCTGATCTACCAAGAAACCCAAATCTTTTCCCCATGTATTATTGTTTGTTTGTTTGTTTGTTTGTTTGTTGATTGATTGATTGGATTTGTATGCCGCCCCTCTCCATGGACTGGGGCGGCTCACAACAAACATAGAATGTGATCCAATTAATAACAGTTAAAAGACTTTAAAACGTCCTAAAAACTTAAAAACATTCAATTATCATTCACTCAATCAATAGATCATTCTAAATACAGACCTGGTACCCCTTATCTTATAACTGTGTGTCTGGCTTTTTCCCCTAAATAACTACCAACCCTACATTTTTTTGCCACAATTTTGGGAATAGCACCCAGAGCACAAGTCTAAAATATGTGTCAGAGTGTGTCTCTCAATAAGCTTTTGCACTTTAAGCATCTCTTCTGAGTATTGGCGATTCATGACCCCAATTTCTGCACTTGATAGGCATTCTTTCTGACTCCTCATTTAAGTCATTTCATGTTGCAAATCATTGTTCTCATTTTTTTCTAAGTCTCTTCAATTTCCCCCTACCTCAATCATATCCAAGGTGATAAATAATAAGTGTTGTGGTTAGTTCTGGCCCAGCTCCTGCCCCAAGGACTGTGGATGTGGGGGAGCCATCCACATGCTGCAGGCCAGTTTTGCCCCCGGTGGAATCTGTTGATGAAGGCTCCTCTGACCAAGAAGACAAGAGTGACAGGGAGGAGAAGAGTGTGGCAGACAGCTCAGAAAGAGATCAATTATCTAGCTCCTCCTTGGATTCAGAACAAGAGTTAATGATACAGCCACGCATGCAGAGAGCGATGCATAGGCAACAACAACTGAGAGATTACTATCAAAGAAAATGAGGCCACCTGTGGTTGGGTGGGGCTGTGGTAATTAGTGAGGCTGCTATAAAGAGCAGCCTGTGGGTTTGGCCATTGTGGAGGATTATCTGATCGTTGTGTTTCGTGACTGCTTTACTGACTTTGACCTTTTGTGTGCTGATTTTTCCCCGCTTTGAAACTAAACCAGAGCAAAGTGTGTTTCACTTTGTGAAAGAAAAAGGACTGTGAATTGCCTCACAGTTGCAAGCTAAGTATCACAGAACTGATAAGGGACTTGTACAAATTACCAGTTTGTTTGGAGACGAGTGCTCTTTGCTATACCAAAAGAGGGCTTAGGTTAAGGGAATTTTCATTATAAAGAACATTGTTTTGAATTTTCAAACATATGTGTGTCTGAAATTTGTACCTGTGCATTTTTGGGAGGAGTCTACCAGAGAGCCCGACAGAACAAATAAGTATTCTTGAATTAATATTTCCCCAGACCAGAGCTAACAAAGGGGTCAGAAGATTAGGATCATGTTATGTGCCTAGCACTAGCACATAAGACCTATATATCGTTTCAGAGTGCTTTTACAGCCCTCTCTAAGCAGTTTAGAGTCAGCATATTGCCTCCAATAATCTGGCTTCTCATTTTATTAAGAACACTTCACATTGTTGCCCTGACATCACTGTTATGCTGATAGGACTGAATATTTATATCTCTATCTCCAAATTGGGGAACATACATCTCTATACTACACATTTTCTCTTTTATTGAACACATTCAATATAATTGGCCATGTAAATGAATACTTAACAATTTACATAGCTTCTGCATATCTTAATAATTGGAAGAAGAGTATCATTAGAGACATAATGCAAGAGCCTGCTTTATTACAATCATTACATTAACAGCAGGAGAAAATAAAGGAATCGTTTGCAACCAATCCCATCCCAAATTATTTCTACCTAGATTATGGAAGTGGGATTCCAAAGATTAGTTTGTAAATCATTGGGAACAAATAAACAAATAATATATCAAGTAATATGAGGAATATATGCAAGTAAACACATACAGTAAGTAAATATTTACACAGAATAACCTGGAATTTCCAGTGCTGATAGCAGCGTATAGTCTTGCAAACTGACACCTACATAAATAATTGTTAACAATTATAATTAAAAAATATATCCTAGAAATAACATCAATGTATTTCTTTACAAAAAAATCCCAGAATGTCCCATCTAGGGAGTAGCTTAGATATTTAATTTGTTGAATATAGTTTCCCCCATATTTATCCCTCAATCTTTAATTTAAAATCTTTAAAGTTTCTTCCCCTGAAGCCATAAACTGTAATATGAGGCTGTTAAATAAATTTCACTTGATCTTAGGTTTGAGTCTTTGTAGAGAGGGAGGAAGCCAAAGTTCAAAGGAAGATGTTAAGTCTTAATAGATTGTGACAGAAAGATCTATGCCAAAGTGCACAGGAATTCTGCAGGTGCTCCACTATAGATACTGTACCCAATTATTTCAGTAATCTATGAGGATGGATTCCATTAAAATAATATATTGCATGGCATTACAAAATTAAATTAGCTGCTCAAATCATAGCTATTCTTCAAGTAGTACATTATAATAGAAATTGGGTATGGCTTTACTTCTCTGTTTCGGGATAAAAATGCTACAAATAATGTACATGAGTAAACTTTCTAGGCCCGTGATGGTGAATCTATGGCATGGGTGTCACAAGTGGCACGCAGAGTCCAGGAGTGGGCTGCTGCCCGGATGGGGGGAACGCAGTGGGGTAGCAAAAATGGAGCTCCACCCCAGAACACCCAATTTGCACTGAAAGATGTTGAAAAAAAATGCAGGGCGTCCTGCATAAGCCACGCCCATAGTGTGGTAGTAAAAATTTTGGTAGCCGTTCACTGGCAGAATCATATCAGGTGGCGCACGAGACTTTCCCGTATGTCAGCTCCAGTTTGTATATGTGCACGGGACAGCTGATTTTCAGCCTTCCGGAAGGTAGGGGGGGGCATTTTCTCCGTCCCTATGCTTCAGGAAAGCCCCAGGAACCTGTGGATGGTGAAAAACAGATACTACTAGAAGTCCAGAGACTGGTTGTGTGTCCATGCATGGGGGAGGGCATTGCCTTATGGTGTAGGACAGTCAAGGGTTCCTTGTCTCCGGTGCTACCAGTGAACTACCGGAGACCGGTGCGGGCGTCTCCAACAGGCAGGCGCACAACTGTCGTTATGAGATTTGGCTTCTATGCATGCACCAGAAGCAAAATATCGCAGGAGGATGCTCGTACACATGAGATTTCACCAATTTTTGTGCGGAAGCAAAGAAATCACCGAAAATCAGCCAAATCTTGTGCGTGCGAGCATCCTTGTGTGAGATTTCACTTCTGACACATGCACTGAAGCCGAATCTCAGGTGGGCGTAACTCCATTTCTGCTACCAAACTATAGTGTGGCCCGTACCGAGTGCAACCCACTTCTGGTGTAGGAACCCAAGCAAAAGAGGTTCACCATCACTGCTCTAGGCAAAGAACGCTGATTAGATTTACAAGTTAAACTTGGTGGAATAGCATATAGGGCTGTAGAAAGTTTTAAAAAGATATGCTTCGAAATATCGAGGCATGTATAAAGCATTTCTTCTGAATGATTAAAACACCTGCATTTTCTCCAGACCAGTCCAGCTGGTCTACCAGTTATCTTGGTACAAATGCACATGCATTGCTGTTTCTCTTCACTGGGGAAAAATCCAAACTTGAAGTGGTTGTGTGAGCATGCTGAGATAGCCAAAGGCAGCTTTTGAAGCAGTTGTATAAGCCCAGAAAAAGTCATGGATAATTTACTTACTTGAAAATAGTACTTCAAGTGTATTCCGGCACCTTCGAAAATAATCTCACATTGCACACACACACACAAACAAACACTGAAACAAAAATATAAATCTAAGAACACTTTTGATAGCTAGATAGTTGGACAGAAAATGACAATGAAAACTGAAACAGATACACACAAATGTTTTCCTTTAGTGAAAATAAATAAATAAATAAATGGCCCCAAATGCAGCAGAATTCCTCAATTATCAAGCATAGATCCATACAGAAATACAAATCTTTTGAGATCTGCGTAGAAATCTGGCAGACTAGCACAATGCCACAAAACAGTGGTATGACACACAGGCAACTTTGCAGGCAAGCTGTTCCACTGGTTGATCACTCTCACCGTCAGAAAGTTCCTCCTTATTTCCAGGTTGAATCTCTCTCTGGTCAACTTCTACCCATTATTTCTTGTCTGGCCTTCTGGTGCCTCAGGAAACAGTCTGACCCTCTCTGTGATAGCCCCTCAAGCATTGGAACACTGTTATCATGTCACCCCTGGTCCTTCTCTTCACCAGACTGGCCATGCTTAGTTCTTGCAACTACTTTTTATGTGTTTTAGTTTTCAGTCTCCTTATCATCCTGGTTGCTCTCTGAAGCTCTCTGGAGCTCAATGCTGACTCAGACTGGCTCAAGGTTGATCATCCTTCCATCCTTCCAAGGCCGATGAAATGAAGGCCCAGACTGTTGGGTGCAGTATGTTGACATTGTAAACAATCAAGAGAGGGCTATTAAGTACTATGGCATGTTATATAAGTCTAAGTGCTACTGCTCATTTGTTTCATTAAATACTGCAACAGCACTACTGTTGTGCATATTGCTTTGCTATAAGTACCGGTAGATGGTTCAGTTCTTTTCTTTTGTTCTGAATACTAAAAAATCTGATTTTGATATAATGGCTGCAGCACCATATACATTGGTACCTCTACTTAGGAACGCCTGTACTTAAGAAATTTTCTAGATAAGAACCAGGTGTTCAAGATTTTTTTGCCTCTTTTTAAGAACCATTTTCTACTTAAGAACCCAAGCCTGGAAAAATTTCCCAGGAAATTTGAGAACGAACAAAGGCCCGGCCAGTTTCCTGCCATTCCCCCTGGGTTTCTCTCTCTGGCGCAGTGTATGGGAGGCAGCCTCGCGCTGGGTGTATGGAAGGCGCATGCTCCTCCTCAATGGCTCAGAGTCCCTCTTTTTTTTAAAGCCTTAAAGTTTTGGATTTTTTTTAAATTCCCCTCATCTCACCTTCTTCCTTCAGCACGACTGTCCTCCTCCTCTCCTTCTTCCTCCTCCTCCCACCCAAATTCTGAGCTTTTATTTCTTTCCTAATGGTTTTGCACGCATTATTTGCTTTTACATTGATTCCTATGGGAAAAAAATGTTTCTACTTATGAACCTGAACACGGAACGAATTAAGTTTTTAAGTACAGGTACCACTGTACGTATTGCAGTAGACATGGCGCCACTGCAAGGAGAAATTAGCATATGCATATGCACAAGTAAGAAAGAAAACAAAGGACAACTTAAGGACGCATTAAATTTTGTCATCTGACAATATTCATAGTGGCTGATTTATATACTGTGCCTTTTCCATTTGCTCTTTGTTGCATATAGAAATTAGAAGCAGGGATATTTTGCTTTCCATCAGAGCTATAAAAAATGTGCCAAGCGTACAACATCATGTCTTCACCAGCCCTTGAAAAACTAAAACCTTGTTTAAGTAGTGCAGCTGCAGCTCTGTATATTGAATTCATTTGGGGGTCAAGAAAAGGTCTGGTACTTTCCTCATATTGATCACACTGGGTACCTAATCTTTCCCATGATCAAAGTATTTCATATGATTATTTGTTTTTATGATGCCCAAGTTGTACATAGTGATGTGGGTGGTTTGCATACATTTTAAACATAAAAACAAAACAAATACAGGAAAAACCTCAGCACTTCCTGAAACAAATTCATTTTAGGACAGGGTAATCAAAATCATCATCATTTTGCCCAGTGGTTGATGGGACAGGGCAAACTTTGAAGTCCTTACAACAATCCCGTCATTTTTTCTAATATTTATAGAAAAAGTAAGTAAGGCTTAAGTACGGCTAACCATATTCTTACAGTACAATTCACTCTGCTGTAATAAATCTCCTCCATTTATTCATAATGTAAGGAAAGACTTTTATTTTATAGATGTATACTTTTATTATATATACTGCTCAAAAAAATAAAGGGAACACTCAAATAACACATCCTAGATATGAATAAATGAAATATTCTCATTGAATACTTTGTTCTGTAAAAAGTTGAATGTGCACAGGAGCATGTGAAATTGATTGTCCATCAGTGTTGCTTCCTAAGTGGAGAGTTTGATTTCACAGAAGTTTGATTTACTTGGAGTTATAGTGTGTTGTTTAAGTGTTCCCTTTATGTTTTTGAGCAGTGTAGATGTGCGTGTATATGTGTGTGTCTCACATGTTTTTGCTGAATTTGAAAAATAAGGGAGACTAGAATAGATCTATTTTGGCCTTTTTCTGGCCTCATCAGCTAGCCATATCCTCACTGGGATTTGAACTTGCAGCCTTTGCCTTGTAAGGCAGAGAATTAACCTCTAAGCTACAGTATCTAATCCCTTCAGCTTTGTACCAGGGAAGTGTTTTTCGACATAAAAATCAGATAGATAGATAGATAGATAGATAGATAGATAGATAGATAGATGGATGGATGGATGGATGGATGGATGGATGGATGGATGGATGGATGGATGGATGGACGGATGGACAGATATTTTACATATACAGTTTGCAACTTGATGGCAAGTTTCTACAATACCTTTTTGTGGCTCTTACTTTCTAACTTGGGAAAAGTGGCTTCTGAGACTGATCATCATAGAAATGTCTAATGTTTCTAAGTGTCTTTTTATCAGGGCAACTTGGTCTACCCAATTATGGGACAGAGCATACTGCTTCCATTATTTCTTTGTTGGTAAAAACATAAATTTAATGTCTAATGTTTCTGTTCCAGTAAAGGAACCATTCTAATGCTTCTTACCAGGGCTCTAAGACCTGGAATAATATGTTTACTGAAAACAGTATGGCCATTTTTGTAATGTGATGATTATCAGAAAATTACTGATTTGTACAAAAAGTACTGCCTCTTATTTATATGTAGCTCAAATTATTCATTTGGGATTTATTATCGTAATAAACAACTTCAAGGAGATAATGTAAATCTTTTATGTTTCATGAACTTGGAAGGCTCTTAATCTACCAGATTAAGGTGAAAGAAGAAAATATTCATGTAGTTCTCCATCAGTTGGCCTAATACACTGCATAGATTGAATGTACAATGCAAATGTTTTATAACAGACAAACTTCCTGGCTATCTTTTTCACATGTATATAGCAGTGGTGGGATTCAAAGTTTTTTTACTACTGGTTCTGTCGGCATGGCTTAGTGGGCATGGCAAGGGAAGGACACTGTAAAATCTTCATTCTCACTCCACTCCAGGGGAAGGCTACTGCAAAATCTCCATTTCCTCCCGATCAGCTGGGACTCTGGAGGCAGAGAATAAATGGGGACAGAGCCAGTCAGAGGTTGTATTTATCGGTTCTCCAAACTACCCAAAATTTCCACTACTGGTTCTCCAGAACTGGTCAGAACTTGCTGAAACCCACCCCTGGCATATAGTATATTATTTTTGATCTTGATGTTGACCATAAAATAGTAAATTTTGGTTTATTTAAGACCAGGAGTAGGGGAGGGGAAGGTTTTTTCTATAGAAATAATATCCATGGACTCTCATTAGGTACAATGTAGTTGCCTCCCTAGAGTCTGAGCAAGGTGTTAAACACTGCATGTTTGTAGCACCAGTTTGGCCTCTGGTTCCACTTTCTAATGCAGTGCTAATTACCAAGTGTTGAAAATTAAACTGCCAAACCAATCTGCATATTGAATTTTTTTTGACCCAGCAATGTCTGGAAATTGAATCATGGCAACTATCCTCTTTCTTCCTCCTCCTTCCTCCTCCTCCTACAACATATCAAGAACAAACATATCTCCTTCTTTGCAGTTCATATAAATGTGCTGCTTTTTGGCAGTTCTTTCAATCAACTTAATAGTAGGACTAGTTTTTCAGACTCCAAGGATTAGCTAATAAAATCACTTGAATTGTCACAATGATTTAGCATTGTTTTCTAGAACTGCCAATCAATTAAGTATTTTTTAAAAATTAACTAACCATTTTCTTTGTAACCAATCAAGATATTTCATCATGAATTTCCTGCTAATTAAACCATGTGCTGTCATCTTTAAAATATTAAGGCTAGTTTCAGAAACGTTACACATTCAAATTAAAGTTACCAATTACTACGTAAAAGAACATTTTAATATTTTTCCTAGTTTGCTATGAGGGTAGAAGACTGGAACAAAATAATCAAATTAGATCCATTAGTCACATTCTCTCCCACCTCTGTGTAATCAATCTTTTTTTCCTAATGCTAATCTTTGATGTAGCACATTGTTAAAGTACAACATTTTATATTCATTTAAAAATTATAAATTCAAACAAGCAAACAAACAAACAAACAAACAAATAATAGGAGTAATATCCAATGTTAGGAGGTGGATCGATTATATCCAGATTGAAATTATGATACTGCATAAATTATGATACTGAACTACAGTGATCCCTCGATTTTCGCGGGGGTTACGTTCCAAGACCTCCCGCGAAAATCGATTTTCCGCGATATAGCGGCGCAGAAGTAAAAACACCATTTTTGGTTATGGACAGCCAAAAACTACCCCCACGCACCCTTTTTCAAGGCAGCACAAGGAGCTGGGCTTGAAATTAGGGCAGGGAGCGACGAAAGTGTGGAAGCCAACAAAGATTGCTTTGAATGTCGGCTGCCCCCGCCCCCCCCAGCACCTGCCCGCCCGCCGTTTGCCCGGCCGCCATTTGCCTGCCTGCCGTTCGCCTGGCCACCCGCCGTTCGCCCGGCCGCTCGCTCGCCGCTCGCCCGTTCGCCCGCCCACCCGCCCACCCGGCCGCTTGCTCGCCGCTCGCTTGCCCACCCGCTCACCTGCCGTTCGACCGCCATTCGCCCGGCCACCCGCTGTTCGCCCGGCCGCTCGCTCGCCACTCGAGAGCAAGAGGGGGAGAGATAGAGAAAGAGAGAGAAGGAAAGAAAGAGATGAGAGAGGGAGGAAGAGAGTATGAGAGAGGAAGAAACAAGATAGAGAAAGAGAGAGAGGAAGAAAGATGAGAAAAGAAGGAAGAGAGTGAGAGAGAGGAAGAAAGAGAGAGAGAGAAGAGTGGAAGGAAGAGAGAGAGAAATGATAGAAAAAAGGGGAGAAAAAAAGAGAAATGAGAAAATGATTGAAGCAGAGAATGACAGGAAAGAAAGAGAAAGAGACAGAGAAGTGACTCTTGGTGATGATGTATGACGTCATCGGGTGGGAAAAACCGTGGTATAGCAAAAAAACCGTGGAGTATTTTTTAATTAATATTTTTTAAAAAACCGTGGTATAGCGTTTCGCGAAGTTTGAAGCTGCAAAAATCGAGGGATCGCTGTATTACATTTTTTCCAGTGCAGAAAACAGCTCTTTGTAGAATCTAAGATGGCATTAAAAGAGATCACAAGTGTTATGAAAAATATTAATATATACTATGGATACACTGATATGATAAAATGCATAGGTACAATTGCATTACTCATTTCTTGCAAATGTTGATATAATGAGCTGTAAAAAAAAATCAGAACCAAAGAAAGAAAGCTATCAAGATACTAGACCACGTTTAAATGATGCAATAGTCTACATCAGAAATGTCAAACTCAGTGTCACAGCAGCATCATGTGATGTATCAGGATTTTTTCCCCGCTTCGCTAAACAAAAGTTTAAATGTAAGAAATCAGTTTAATGTTCTGGATGAGAGAAAAAACATGCTAGAAGACGAATAAAGAATCTTTACTAAAGTCAGCCAGAACAAATTAAAAATTATAATTAAAAACTCCATTAATACATAATGGAGAAAAATATTTTTAAATATTTTAAGAAATTAAGGAAATTTGGAAACAACGCACACAGAACTTTAGACTGTCTGATACAGTTAAAATAGATTTAAAAGAAGAGATAAGAAAAGATATAACTGAAAATCAGGCTAACTGGATATCAATTTAAACGTGACATAATACAAGAATTATATTGACAAAAATGTTAGACAGGAATTTATAAATGAAATTGGCTTTAATAATTGAAAGAGACACCCAAAGAATAAACCAGACAAGTAATTTGGATATGTGGATTTTAATAGAGAAAAGTGACTTGGAGAATTTTCTTACTTTGGATTTAAAAAAGTGATGTACTATACTTATGAAGGAGTTCTTGAAAAAAGGAAAAGAGAAAAGAAATCAAGTTTTAGAACATTGCCTAAAAGGAATAATCAACATCTTTAAAACTAAAGTAAAGTTTATAAACTAGTCCTATTTAATCAAGATTAAACTATACATGGTCCTATTTTTTACCAACAAATCTTAATGGATTTTCCATGATTTGTTGATAGATAAGATATGAGTTTTATCTTATTTTTAGGGAAAGTGATGAATTATGTTGTTAAAATTGAGAGGAGATGAAGAGAGAATGATAAGAAATTAATTGTTGGGATGTAATTTGAAGGATTAATTGTTGTTTCCATTCACTTTTACTGGAAAGGTTTCAAAGATTAATTTATAGAACTGAGACCTGGTAAGTAAAACATATTTTGGCCATTTAATCTTTTGTTCAATATTTAATATTCAAGGCACCTTTCAGTCAAGCTACCACAAGAAAAGTAAACATTTGACTTTTTTCTCTCTCACTTTCTCTCTATCTCTCTGACTAGGCACTTAGACATCCATATAAACACCATATTGAATTTTTTTTACAGTTGGATAAACTCCAATTCTTTGGAACAGTAGATTTGAGCTTAAAACATTCAGAGGAGAAAGCTCAGACATTGTCTCTTGAGTAGGGTGGGGGGGACTCAGCAGCTATAAATCCTTCCTTCAGGAGAAATAGCAGTGTTACAGAGGAATGAAAAAAAAATACATAAGAAAATTAAAATTAAAATACTTTAAATATTTGTAAGAATAAAACTTGTAAGAATAAAAATGCCTGGCCGGCGGCTTAAACTGCCAGCCAAAATTGCCGCCGGAGCCGGGGGACGCTGCTCTGAGCTCTGCGGAGCTCTGAACTTCCAGTTTCTGGTGAAACCAGAGGTTCGGCTTTTGGCAGCACGCCAAGGTGGCGCGCTGCATGCAGGGCATGTGGAAAGGTCCTGGATTGCCCTATTTAAGGGCGGGCCGAGCAGGACCTCCTCCTTGCCCTGCTGAATTCCCGAAGTGAACACCCGCCAGCCCTCCACTATCAACAGTGTGTCTGAAGGAGGTTGCTTCGGGGCCGAATAGGAATTTTTTGTGGCTTCCCCTTTAGAGGCGGCCCTTTTTTCACCTATTCCACACTGACGGTATGGATGGAATGGTTAGGGGGTGCGGCGCCAGGTAGATATTAATTAGGCTTCCCTCTGCTCACTGGGGTTGGCAGGTTAGGGGCGGAAATGGGCAGTAGGAGCGACCATGCATGCTCCTTTGGGCATCTTTTAAAAGGATGATGGACTGCCTCTCTCCAGGAACTATAGGTTATTACAACTTTGGGGATTGGAGAGAGGATGCCCATGGGACTCACCAGATCCAATTTCCCTTGGGGATTGGAGGGTGAGCTCCTCCCACACGCCAAGGGGCATGGCTTGGATCCAGGTGAGCAATCAACAGATTGCTCATCGCCTTGCCTGCTCTTTAGCAAAAACTACCAGCACTATATCTTTAGCTATTGCAGCATGAAATCAAGAACAGATTGAACTTCAACATGCAATCCTAAACAATAGAGCTGCTATAAAAAATTTTATTGTTAGTACAGCACTTGGGTTGTGAATCTGTAAAAAATATGTGTTGTTTTAATATTTCTGATAAATCTCAAATTGTGAAACATCAATTAGGTACTTTAAAAGTATTGGCTTCTCGAGGACTTCCGGGGCGGGGCTTGGTCGATGTGGAGCTGGTGAGTGAACTGCTGCTCTCCCAGCATGACTTTTATTGCCTTTAAGTATAAAATCAGATGCCCAACTTGGAGGGGAGGGCGTCGTAAGAGGTGGTTATGCTGTGCCCGGTGTGAGAATCGCAAACTCACATCGGAACAAGCTTTTAAAACTGCCAGGACCAGGCAAAAAAGAAGCCAGCGTTTGCTGGCCTGGAGACATGGCCGTCCCGTAAACATCAAGGAGGAAGTGAGAAGAGATCGGTGAGCCTCAGCATTTACACTAAAAAAGTATACTTTGAATTCCGGAGCTTCTTGTATGCTTGAATAGTCGTGGGAAAGAGAAAGAGAAAGACAGAGGAGCTCAAAGTGAAATAAGCGGCGATTGAAAAGTTTGAGCGTCAGGAGAGCTAAGATACAGCGTGCAATGACAGGAGGTTCGGGCGTGTGATAAGAGAGCTGGATCGAGAGACAGAGCAGAGGTGGATTGAAAATTCAGAAGATTGGCGGTGGATGATACCGGGGGGAGACGCGAGCTTAAAGATCGACGAAGAAATACTGAAACAAGTGGAACACCAGGTGAAATAGGAGCGGTGAAAGTTGAGAACTACAAAAACTTTCCGGGTGTGAGTATTCATAGCGGATGTTATGTTCAGATGACTAAGCTTTTCTCTCTTCCGGGAAGATAGATCAACGGAGGTAGGAACAGCCGGAATATAAACAGCGTCTCGGAGATCCGCACCTTTCCAGCTTATTTATTGGGCTTGCGCTTGTCTTTTGTTTACCCAGCTACTTGAACTCTTGAAAGGTATAAGAAGATAGAACTTTAAAGGAATAGGATTATCACTCGGATTTCGATTTAACAGGTTTCAGCTTGACTGGACTGGCTTCAATATTACTACAGCAGATCTTCTCATAAGAACTTTGGAAACTTATATGAAATTATTAGACGGTAAATTACAACCTTCCAAGCCTTAAATAATAACTGTGGGACTACTAGAACTATCCATTTTGAACTAATCTGGCTAAAATTATTATTAGAACTAAGAAATATTAATTGGACAATACATAAGATTGGAAGAAGATTAAGGACAGAGACTGGATTGGAATACATTTAGATGAAATCAAGGTTATTGCTGTTAATAATTAACAACCAACAATACTTCCAATCAATCTTAATTAGCTAATGAATTAATTAATTGACTAATTGATGTAATGTCTTGCTGAATCTATATTATATCTGCACTACTTAGACCTTCATTCCTAAAAAACTGTCTTATATATAATACTCTATAAGGATTGACTTAATTAATTATTCAACTATTTAACTATTAACTACCTAACCATTAATTAATTAATTAATTGTATATTAAATATTGATTAAGTATTAAGTATTAAAGTGTTAAGTATTAAGTATTAAATATTAAGTATCAATCATCAAACTTAAGTTAGAATAAGATAGGTTAAGTTAGATTATGTATTGATTAAGTATCGAATGGCAACTCAACAAACATTAACTAAATCAATGAAAAGGGGTAATTTAACTTTATTATCACCAGCTGTGCAGAAATCCTCTTCGACCTCCGACATCGCTACAGGAGAGAGTAAAGATCAGGCCCCCTCATTACAAAGCCTACAAAACTCCTTAGACAAAATCCAAGAATTTATGGTAAAACAACAAGAAACCTCTAATCAAACCCAAGAAACTATAATTAAAAACCACCAAGAGACACAAAAAAAATTTGAGGAAGTAAATGAAAATTTTGCCAAATTTAATAATATAATAGAGGATGTTAAAAAAACAGTAGACAGACAGGAAACTAAGATACAACAGGTGGAAGAGACAACTGAAGCGAATAAGTTAAGACTAACCAAAAATGAAGAAGAACTGAGAAGGGTAAATAAAGATTTAGAAGGGGCCATCGCCCAATTGGAATTTGAAAAAGCCTCTTTTTACCTTAGATTACAAAACATACCCAAAGAAAAAGGGGAACATTTGTTTGCGACAGCAGTGGAACTTTTCGCTGAAGAATTAAAAATAAATGAAAACGAACTAATTAACCATGTAGATGAAGTATACCAAGTGCAAACTAACTACGCACGTCGTCACCAACTCCCCAGGGAGGTCCACATCAGATTCACTAAAAAAGCCCTGAGAGATGAGATATACAGGAATACTAGGGGGGTCCTACCGTATAAAGGAAAGGACATTATTGTACTGAAACAAATACCAAAAAGAATTAGGGAACGAAGGAGGGACTATCATTACTTTACAAATAAATTAATAAAAAACGAGATACAATTTAGATGGTTAGTCCCAGAAGGGGTGATGGTAACGTGGAAGGGGAAGAAAATAAATATAGAAACATTAGAACAAGCAGATAAATTTATTTTAGAACATCTGAAAAAAGAAGGGGAAAGTAGCACAGAATTAGAGACAACAAGCCAAGAGGAGGGAGAGATAGAGGAAGAAAGAACAGATAAGAATAGTAAAGGGAAAGAGGGTAAAACAGAAAACTACAGAGAACTAAGAAGTAGCAAAAGGACAAGATAGTTGATAAAGAATGAACAAAGAAATTAAATTATTCTCGGTGAATATAAATGGAATGAATTCTCCTCAAAAAAGAGGACAAATACAGTGATCCCCTGATTATCGTGAGGGTTCCGTTCCAAGATCCCTCGTGATAATCGATTTTTCGGGATGTAGTGGTGCGGAAGTAAAAACACCATCTGCGCATGCGTGCCCCTTTTTCCATGGCCGCACATGCACAGATGGTGGAGTTTGCGTGTGGGCGGCGGGGAAGACCCAGGGAAGGTTCCTTCGACCGCCCAACAGCTGATCTGCTCCGCAGCGCGGCAGCAGCGAGGAGCCCAGGCAAAGGGGAAACCCCAAGATCGCTTGCCGCTTGCCCGTTCACCCGCCCGCCCAGCTGCTCCGCTTGCCCATTCGCCCGCCCGCCCGGCTGCTCGCTTGCCCGTTCACCCGCCCGCCCGGCTGCTCCGCTTGCCCGTTCACTCGCCCGCCCGGCTGCTCGCTTGCCGCTCGAGAGCAAGAGGGGGAGAGATAGAGAAAGAGAGAGAAGGAAAGAAAGAGATGAGAGAGGGAGGAAGAGAGTGTGAGAGAGGAAGAAGCAAGATAGAGAAAGAGAGAGAGAAAGAAAGATGAGAAAGGAAGGGAGTGACGTCATCGGGTGGAAAAATCGCGATATAGCGTTTTGCAAAGATCGAGATCGCGAAACTCGGGGGATCACTGTATTTACAAAATTATTAAAACAAAATTTGGATGTAATATGCCTTCAGGAAGTCCATGTAAAAAAAAAGGATAAGAAAGTATTGGAATATCCGAAATTGGGAAAGCTATTTACATCACTTGCAAACGAAAAAAAAAGAGGAATTGCACTATATGTTAAAACCTGGCTAAATCCGAAAGTAATTGATAGTGATGAAGAGGGTAGAATACTCATTTTAGAAATTGAAATTAACCAAAAAAACCCCAAACCTAATTGTGATTTATGCCCCCAATAAAGATCAAAAGTGCTTTTATAAAAAGTTGTATCAAAAAATAATAAAAATTGAAGAAGGAAATATCTGTGTGATTGGAGACTTTAATATAATAATAGATTACGACAAAGACTATAAGGGTAAAGAAAAGAATAAAAAGAAAAAAGTACTACCAGAAGAACTCAAAGACATTATAGAGGAATTCAAATTAAAAGATTCATGGAGGGAAAGACACAGAGATGAATGTAAGTATACGTACTATTCACACCCCCACAATTCATTGTCCAGAATTGACATGATATGGACAAATATAGAGTTACAACAAGAGATAATATCGGCAGAAATAGAACCCAACTTTTGGGCAGACCACAACCCAGTAAGCATTATAATTAGAGGGAATCAAACTAAAAAAAATAGATGGACAATGAATATAAAAACCATACAAGAAAACAAATATAAAGAATTTTTAAATAAAGAATTAGATATTTTTCTAGAAAAAAATTGGAACGAAGATACAACCATACAAAACATATGGGACACAACCAAGGCTTATATTAGAGGGATAACAATTGCATACACTAGCAAAAAAAATAAAGATAAAAATAAAGAGATGAGAGAAAACCAAAAAGAACTAGAACAAATAGAAGCTGAATGGATAAAATACCCAAAAAAAGTGGAACTAAAAGAAAAAAGAGATGTAATTAAACATAAGATAAATTTGATAGTGCAGGAAGAAATAGCCCAAAAAATTAAAAGTGTAAAACAAAACTACTTCGAACATGCAAACAAACCGGGAAGATGGCTTGCCTACAAAATTAAAAAACAGAAAGAGAAAAAATATATCCAACAGCTAGAAGATGAAAGGGGAGAAAAACAAATTGACATAGAAGAGAAAAAAAAAGATAATTCAAAACTACTTTCAGCAGCTATATAGGAAAGATGATATAGAAGAGGAAGAAATAGACCAGTATTTAAACGAGATAGAATTACCTCAAATATTGGAGAGTAACATAGACAGGATGGACAAAAATATAACTATGACAGAACTTGAGTTAGCAATCAAAAAACAAAACAATAACAAAACCCCCGGAGTAGATGGAATACCAGCCGAATTTTATAAAGATATGCACAAGCCAGTCAAAAAATTACTGTTACAGATGCTAAACGAAGTGCTAGATAAAGGAGCAATGCCTGAATCCTGGAAGGAAGGGTTAATAACATTAATATCAAAGGACCCGGAACAAAGATATTCGATAAAACAATACAGACCAATTGCATTGTTGAATTCGGATTACAAAATTTTTACGACAATATTAGCAGAAAGGTTTAAAGGGATAATCAATGAAATAATACATTCAGATCAAAACGGCTTCCTACCAAACAGAAACATTAAAAATAATTTGAGAAACATAATAAATATTCTAGAACATTACGAGGCGAACCCAGGGAAAAATTTGGCTTTAATATTCCTGGACGCGGAAAAAGCATTTGATAATTTGAATTGGAACTTTTTTATTAACCAACTGATCAAAATGAAATTCAAAGAAAAATTTGTAAGAGCAATTAGGACGATATATTCCACACAATCGGCAAAAGTTATAATAAATGGTCAATTAACGCAGAATATAAAAATTGAAAAAGGAGTGCGACAGGGATGTCTGCTGTCTCCATTAATATTCATCCTGGCCATAGAAATTTTATTAAAACAGATAAGGTCAAATAAAAATGTTAAAGGGTTGAATTTGAAGGGACAGGAATACAAGATCCAGGCTTTTGCCGACGACCTTGTATTCAATATAGAGGATCCTATAGTATCAGGCGAAATTTTATTAAAGGAAATTACAGAATTTGGCAAAGTAGCTGGACTAAAAATTAACAAACAAAAAACTAAAATATTAACCAAAAATCTAACAAATACAGAGAAGAAAACATTAGAAGAAAAATTAGGCCTACAAATAGTAAAAACAGTTAAATATTTGGGAATAAAACTAACGGCAAAAGCAACTACAATAAAAGAAGATAACTATACGGCTCTAATAAAAGAAATAAAAATGAAACTAGAAAAATGGAATAAACTGCCTATTTCACTCATAGGCAGAATATCAACAATTAAGATGTCCATCCTACTCAAAATATTATACTTATTCAGAATGATCCCAATTATACTAAGAAAAAGCTTCTTTCAAAAATTGAACAGAATGATTACAAAATTTGTCTGGGCTGGGAAAAAACCTAGAATCAGAATTCAATATATGCAGGATAATATTAAACAGGGAGGATTTGGGCTACCTGACTTTGAGACATATTACAATGCATCGGTTATGGACTGGCTGAGAGAATGATTTAAACTCGAAAACAAAAGATTACTAATACTAGAAGGACATGATATGAGAATTGGGTGGCATGCTATTCTATGGGAGAATAAAGAAATAACACATAGTTTCTTCCGACAGCACATAATTAGGAATTCACTATACACAACTTGGAAAAAAATTTAAAAAATGTATTATCATCATATTCCAAAATGGTACTCTAGTTTAGAGGCAACGGTATACCCAAATTCGAGACAGCTAAATAAAATGCTAAATTATTACCAAACATTAGGAAAAAACGGGGAATTAAAAACAAGGGAACAATTAGAAGAAATTGGAATAAAAATTGATTGGTGGACATGCAATGTAATTAAATCAAAATATCAAGAAGGGAAAAGAAAAGAGATACAAATAAAAGAGATAGAATTAGATAAGATAATTTTAGGCCAAGATAAGAAAATGATTTCCAAACTATATAGATATATGTTACATTATAAAATGGAGGACTACATCGTTAAAAACAACATACACAGTTGGGGCAGAAATTTTGGTTATAGTATAAATTTAGACAAATGGGAAACAATCTGGACCAAAAACTATAAAATAACGAGGTCAACAGCTTTTAGGGAAAATATATATAAAATGTACTACCGGTGGCACCTCCCACCGGCAAGACTAGCACAAATGTACAAAGGAATAAATCCGAAATGCTGGAGATGTAAAAAAAATGGGGACCTATTACCACATTTGGTGGACCTGCCCAAAAATTAAAAAAAATTGGATTAAAATGCAGAACTGGATAGAAGAGATATTACAAATGAAAATTAACAAAAAACCCGAAGCCTTTCTCCTTGGAATCATAGACCAAAAAATAGATAAAAACAAACATTATTTACTCATACATATATTGACAGCAATTAGAATAGCAATAGCCCAACAATGGAAGCAACCCGAACCCCCAGACGACGATTTGATAATAAAAATTTTTTTAGATTGTGCTGAATCAGATGCACTAACAATTAAATTAAAAAACAAAGAAGACTCCGAACATGATAAAACTTGGAAATACCTTTATAATTGGTTCAAGAGAAGAAATAAATCTCAAAAGAAAACACAAGACTAACAATACTTTATATCCTTTTTATTACATAGGAAAAATTAGAAAAGATATATATACCAAGTCTTTTATAAAGAAAGATTTGTATAATCTTAAAGAAAATTAAACATGAATGAAAGAAGGCGGATAAGAAAAAAACAAATGATTTAAAGAATAGTGACAACCTACAAGAGAAAATGGTAACTGCTGAGGTTATAACACGCTTCACCAGAAAATAATTTAAAATCAAAAATCAACCATAACTTACCTCCTAAAGGGAATATAAGTACAAATACTATATAATATGCTAAGCGAATAAATATTGCTATTAATGTACTTAAATAAGTAACTATATTTTAAGAATTCTTTTTTTGTTGTTGTTGTTTGTTTTTTCCTTTTGTTTTTGCTTGTTTGTTTGTTTGTCTGTCATGTGTTGATTTGGCTTTGTATCAATATATGATGTAAAACATTTATTTTGTGTAAATGTGTATATATGTAATAAAAAACTTTTCTTAAAAAAAAAAGTATTGGCTTCTCAGATTCGAGAGGATATATCATCTGCTTGGTGGGATAGTTTATGATCCTAGCTTCCAACTGGATGGATCAGAGTTATTGTTCAGTGCGCCCTTGATATTTTTGTTATATCTGTTTGCTTTTGCTATTTTATGCAAAGTCTGTCTTCTTCTTTTTTTTGTTTAGTTCCTTTATTGTTTTCAAAAATATTTCTCACATGTTTTGTTTGGGTTTTACAGATCTTATTCCATCTCTATTACCTTTTGTATATGTCGTTCATTTCCTTTTTATCTTTTATTAAATTGTATACATTCATATATAAATATCATAAGTAGAACATATTTTTTAAAATAAAAGAAAAGAAAAAGAATTTATGCTTCGTTTCTATTAATATTGCAAGGTATTTGTTATTCTTTCTATATATACTGATACTTTGTATTGTTACATTTTTAGTTTTTCTTTTGAATCCATTCATGCCATTTGTACCATGGTCGTTTTGATTCTTTACTTTTAATTCCCTTAATTGAGTTTGTGACTTCGTCCATCTCTACACATCTATATATTTTGTCAATAATTGAGCTTTCCGATGGGGTCTGTTCGTTTTTCCACGTTTGTGCAAGCGATATTCTAGCTGCGGTGTTTATGTGTGTCATAAGAAAGAGTGTTTGCTTAGAATAGTGTCTTTTCCAAATTCCTAGGAGCATACCTTCTGGAATGTATTCTATCTCCTCGTTAGTGATTTCTATGAGCCATCTGTGGATTGTTTTCTATACAAAGCATGGACTAGGTAATGTTTAGAAAACATCTAGGATAGATCTTTCAACCACTTCTACTAATGAACACTAAAGTAGAACCCCAATTTCATGGCTAACAGTATTGAGGATTATATCCTTCATGACCCGAGGAAGGAATTTTAAATTAATTTCATCATTTACTATGAAGAAGTTATCTGAAGGGTACCTTTCCGTTAAGCTTTCAGACTGAAGAGATACAGATGCTATAATATGTCATACAGGATTTTACTTGACTTCAATCTCTTATAACGTGTGTTCTGATGCTTTCCCATGATCACTGTAGAAAAAACGAAGGACCAGCCGTGGTGCCTCTGCCAGAAAAAATAGAGCTTCAGAGGGCTACATGTGTCGTGGCCAAAAATGGAGCCTCGACGAGTGATATCAAGCTGGCCACATCTAACCTGGCCATACCCACCCCTGGCCCCTGAGGTCAGACACAATGCTGATGAAGCCCTCAATGCAATCAAGTTTGACACCCCTGAGTTAGAGCGATCACCAGAAAACACATTACCAGTATTGTTTGGCTACTTGCATCTGAAAATTCCCAATAAGGATGAAATTGGTAATGGGGTGCCTTTCAAGAACACTGTATGAAAATAGTGTAAGTCAATATTTAATGCAGTTTTAATCTGATCCTGTTGAATTCCTGTTTTTCATCATTATCCACATCAGGGATGGAAGTTACTTAAGATAATATTAGAATATTTTTTTGGGGGGGGATTTCTGTTGTCCTCTCAACATGTCTGGATGAAGCAGAGGTTCTTTCTTTGAAGACAATTTCACAATATTCCTTCTTCTAGGCCCCAATCCAATTTAATATTAATGTAGCCTTCTTTTTAAAGTATGGAATAAAGTGGAATAAAATATGCTAAGATGCATTAATTAAACAATAAATATATCCAACCTTATTTGGTTGGATATATTTATTGTTTAATTAATGCATTTTAGCATATTTTATTCCACTTCCAAAAAAAGTTCCCTTCATGCTAAATCTAAAACATACATTAAAATAGTCAATGAAATTGAGAAAACGTATGTAGCTAAGACTTCTACATTTGTGAACTGTTACCATAACAACATAATACTCTTAAGAAGATTGGCTCACCCAAATTCTCTGTTTCTATTTTCTTTTTCCTGCTTCAGTTTTATCAGAATGCCAACCAGCTTTTCAGTGGGAAGGAAAAGAGAAAAATCTGTGCTGTCCAGGAAAACTGAAAACTAGTTTTTATGAATGTAGCCCTAACTATTAGAGTGACTAAAAAAATGTATGCACACAACATATTTAATTGAATCCTGTCTATAGATAGAAATTCAGTGTAAAATAAAATCTTTTTCCTTTTCCATGCATTAAATATAATAGAACATTATCATTACTTAAATAGTAGAATGCTTCATTCCATACAATTTATTTGTAATGATTGTCTTTTGATGTATTAAGTCTGACATCTGATCTAAAATCATGTTCTTCTCTCCAAAATTGTTATTGTTCTCAATGATATGAATTCATTTGCCAGTTCTTTAGCTTTATATTATTGAGTTCTTCCCAAGAATCTAGATGTTGTAATGTATCAACATAGTATATGTTGTGTGTCATGTGTTTTTCCTAAAGTTTTCTAAGTGTCATCCAATATTTTTGGCATGGCACCCATTGTGCTGATAACCATGCAATCTCCATTGCCAATTTACACATAATCTTTCAATTTCAATTTTCAGATCTTGATACTTTTTTCTGCTCAGTTCTTTATCTTCCATTCTGCCCCCAGATTGCCATATCAAGTATCCACATTTTTCAACCATATTTGTTATATGAGCCAAGACTTTATCAGTCTGCATTTGGAAATTCCACAATATTTTAACCTGCTCATTTTTAAAAAATATTTTAAATGATTTATTGCCAACAACTTTTCATTACTGGTACATGATCATTTTTATAAACGTTCCAGTGAATATTTGGCATTATGTCATTGTTTATAATCAATTTATGCTATCATCTTGTCAAACTAAGTATATGATATATTGCTTCTTTGCAGATTAACATTATAGCTCGTGACACAGTCTGACAGAAATTTAGATTCAATTTGGCATATTTATCCACCTATCAAGTTGTTTTGAAAGAATTTCTACCTTTCTTTCCATTGCTGCAGACATTTTTGATACTGAACCTGACCTGAAATAAAAATATCTAATAATATACTGGAAACACAAGTCAAGATTCTTTCTTTTAACCAATTTTGATGTAAATTTCAATGAAGGACAGCTTTATTGGGCTGCAAAATTTGGTATAGCTAATTGTGTTAAAATATTGTTTCTCATTAGGAAAGTAAGTAAAATTTGGGCTCCACCTAAGGCGAACAAAAAGACCGCTCCATCTTTTTTGTAGGTGAACAATTCAAGCACACAAATGTGCTGATCTTTTCCCCATTATATGTAGTTTAACTCCATAGTTAGATCGTTAATCATTACATGTTAACTTCACATTATTGGTAGAATTTAAGAATTTTATTATGAAGAACTGTCCAATAATTGACAATACAGTGTTTCCCTCGATTTCCGCGGGGGATGTGTTCTGAGACCGCCCACGAAAGTCGAATTTCCGCAAAGTAGAGATGCGGAAGTAAATACACCATTTTTGGCTATGGACAGTATCACAAGCCATCACTTAACACTTTAAACCCCTAAATTACCATTTCCCATTCCCTTAACAACCATTTATTCACCATTATTACTGGTACTCACCATTGAATAAGACACTTAGTGATCCTGATATTTATAAACATAATTATTTATTAACAATATTTTTTTTTTGGTTTTTTATTTGCAAAAATCATTACTTTGGCAATGACATATGACATCATCGGGTGGGAAAAACCGTGGTATAGGAAAAAAAACAGCGAAGTATTTTTTAATTAATATTTTTTTAAAAACTGTGGTATAGGCTATTCGCAAAGTTCGAACCCGTGAAAATCGAGGGAACACTGTAGTGTAATTCCCTATGACCAGATAGAACGGATAGTGGTTGTCTTTGTTTAACACTTCTGATCTAATATATTTGGTGGATTAGTTAATTTAGAATTCAAAGATGACATAATATTTATTTATTTATTTATTTATTTATTTATTTGTTTGTTTGTTTGTTTGTTTGTTTATTTGATTTTTATGCCACCCTTCTCCTTAGACTCAGGGCGGCTTACAACATGTTAGCAATAGCACTTTTAAACAGCGCCAGCATATTGCCCCCACAATCCGGTTCCTCATTTTACCCACTTCGGAAGGATGGAAGGCTGAGTCAACCTTGAGCTGGTGATGAGATTTGAACCGCTGACCTACAGATCTACAGTCAGCTTTAGTGCCCTGCATATGCCATAATAGTCACATTGCTCAAGAACTGCTAGCCCTTTAAGATTTTCATTGCTGTTAAAATAAATAAAGAGTTTTTCCTTCAGAAATATAAATGTGGTGAACATTTCAACAGGTTTCCTTAGCTTCTGGAAAGCATTCAATCAATTAGTAAGAGACATTCCACTGTGGTAAATAACTTGTCTAAATAAGAAAATTATGTTTCATAACTATTCAACTAATGTAATATGAGAAGAAGGAGTTGGGTTTTATAGGTTTCTTAATTCTATATTCAAAAATTCAGAGTGTGAGATTTGCAGCACCTTAGTTGAACAAACTCCTTTTGTTTGTTTGTAAAACCCACAAACAAGATAGTAGAGCTTGTACCACAGATAGAATTTGATTTTTCTACTGAAATATGTTCATTCTTCTAATATATGTATTGCTAATTTATTTTTAAGCTACACAAATGGAGTTATTAAAAAATTGGTTTGTTTTATTGACTTTTATAGAATTTGCTGGACTTAAAAATGTGAATTGAAAAATGTATCTTAACTTGCATATTACCTTAAATATGAATGTTAGAAAAGGAAACTTTAAAGCACTTTTCAGGAAAATATATTAAGACTCGCCTAGTTAATAAATGAAGAGATCTAAATTTGGATCAGCGGAAAGCAGGCTTGTTGTATATCACTACACTGTATTAATTTTGTCTTTCCTGAAATGAAGCTTCTATTTGGATTTTGTAGTTTCCTAATCATAAAATGTCACAAAAGTATAAGATCATTTTCTAGCTTATCAGTTGCTACTGTATATAAAACATGCTCCTTTTTTCAGGGGCAAAATGTGACAATTCGTATGTTTCTATTAATACATCACAGTGACGTTTGTTGAAATTGTGTATAGTTTGAGGAATATAATCGAGTTCTAAATTAAAAATAACAAGAAAAAGAATCACAAATTAAACTATGAAATGCATTTTCGGTACATTTAGGTTTCACTTATGGTACATGTTTGTTTGTTTGTCTGTTTGTTGGATTTATAGGCCACCCTTCTACTTGCAGATTCAGGGCTGCTCACAAGAATAAAATACTTATTTGTAATACTTAGCTAGAATTCTCATCACTGCACTCCAAAATAATCGATGGAAACTTCTGAATTAAAAATTACTGGTACAACTGATCAAGAATCATTCTGTTTTCTGGCCAGATCATCAGTTTTATAAGCAATTTACAACACATCTCCATTGTTGACACATCTTTGTATCCACAGCTTTCCAGGGGAGGTGTAAATCTCATGGAAGATGTACTGTACATTTGCCTTCCTGTGAAACCAATATTCACTAATCAAGCCATGCAGACATACTACAAATAGAATAGCATTCTTTACTGGCTAAGTGTGATTGGCCACACAAGGAATTTGTCTTGGTGCATATGCTCTCAGTGTACATAAAAGAAAACATACATTTGTCAAGAATCATAAAGTACAACACTTAATGATAGTCATATGGTGCAAATAAGCGAGTCAAAAAGAAGCCTGTAAAAGTATTTACAGATCCCTCACATCCTGGACATAGACTATTTCAACTTCTACTGCCCAAAAGATGTTCCACATCAACTAGACACAAGAAAAAAATTTCCCCGAACAACATCACTTTGTAAAAGAAATAATTTGTTCAACACTGTCAAACTGTTTATAAAGACTTGCACTACTATTCATCTTCTTATCATTTCTATCACCCATCTCCTCCCGCTTATGACTGCATAACTATAAGTTTGATGCTTGTATCCTTACGATTAATATTGACTGGTTCTTAATGTGATTTGATTGCTTATTTGTATCCTATGACGAGAGAGAGAGAGAGATTCCATCCATTACTTGATTTTATATAAACAATTTTATTTAAAAGTGACACAATGAGTTATTGTCATTTAATATAATTTGCAGCTTGGTCATTCATTTATCTTCAATTATGGGTATATCTTATTTAGTTTTTTAATTATGTGTTGATGTAACAAGACTTGAATATTAATTTTAGTGATCCAGGATTAGAATCTTAATTTTATATAAAAGAAACTGGCTAGTTTTCAGTAGATTTAAAGGTAGTGAGAAGAACTAAATGGCTGTAAGTGAGTCGCAAAGAAAATAAAGGATTTAGGTGGTAGAAAAAAATTCTTCAAAATTAACCCCAAGCATAACTTGAAATGCTATACTGTAACTGTCAAGTTGTAAACTTTGTTGTGGTTAGCTCTGGCCCAGCTCCTGCCCCAAGGAATGTGGAGGTGGATGTGGGGGAAACATCCACATGCCACAGGCCTGTTTTGCTCCCGACAGAGTCTGCCAGCGAAGTATCCTCTGATGAAGGAAGTGTGGGTGTGATGGAAGAGGGGGGCTTGGCTGACAGCCCAGGAGGAGATCAATCTTCCTTATCTTCCTTATCCTCTTTGGATTCAGAGGAGGAATGTATGACAGACCCACGCATGCGTAGAGTTATTCATAGGAGAGAACAACTTAAGAAATATTACAGGAGATAAGAGAGGCCACCTGTGTTTGGGTGTGGCTCCAGTAATTAGAGTTGCTGATAAAAATAGCAGCGTGCTGGTTTGGCCGTTGTGGAGGATTATCTGATCGTAGTTTCATCATGACCATGGATTGTTGTTTTCTGTTTGTATTCAAGACTGCATGTGGAATTCCTGGACTCTGGATTATACTTCATTGTGAGTGTTTATCACTGTTTGGAGAACATTAGTGGACTCAATTTCCCAGTTACTGGGTGAGAAACTGGTTTGCATTTAAACTGTGCATTGTTTGTACAAGAAATCCCTTTGAAGTTTAAAAGGGAGTTTTTTCTTCTCTTCTGTTGATAAAGAACATTTCTTTTGCATTCAATCGCGAGTGTGTGTCTGCTTGGACTAATTACCCTGTACAGTAATTACATGCGGTTGGCACACGCTGGCAGAACAACCTTAGTTGGCTAATTTTTACTAACAAAAAGAAAAGGTCAGTAGCTCACACTTGAACTGTTGGGATCCTGGTAATCTTTGAGCACAGTTGTTTTCTTACAGACATTTCATTTGGTAGCATTGATCAGTGCAAAAGAGAATAGAGTTTAATGGCATTAGTTTATCGTAGTTTGCCCTGCCATCCTTTTTTATTTAAAGGTTTTGCATGTCTGCACAAATTGTATAACATTCTTATTATAACACATTGTATTTAAAAACCAAAATAAAGTGGTACCTCTTCTTACGAACTTAATTCATTCCGTGACCAGGTTCGTAAGTAGAAAAGTTCATAAGAAGAAGCAATTTTCCCCATAGGAATCAATGTAAAAGCAAATAATGCATGCAACCCCATCCCCAAAATCACCCCTTTTGCCTTGCGCCGCTGGGAATTCCCACCTCCCATTTTCCATGGCCAGCCAAAGCCCCATTCTTGCATTGCTGGGATTCCCCTGAGCCTCCTGTCTCTGGGAAATCCCACATCCGGACTTCCGTTGCCAGCCGAAGCTCCCGTTCTTGCATTGCTGGGATTTCCCTGAGCCTCCCCTCACTGGGATTCAAAGCAGTGCTGGCAAAAATGAAGGAAGGCTCAGGGGAATCCCAGCACTTTGGCTGGCAACGGAAGTCCAGAGGTGGTGCATCCCAGTGGCGGCGGCTCGGGTTTGTAAGGTGAAAATAGTTCAGAAGAAGAAGCCAAAAAAATCTTAAACACTGGGTTTGTATCTCGAAAAGTTTGTTAGTAGAGGCATTCATAAGAAGAGGTACCACTATATTCAAATTAGATTGAATCAAATTGAAGGGAAAATATATTTCTCCTTGATAGTGCCTTGATTATGATATTATTTCTCCTTGATTATCTATTTCCTGATTATTTGGTTGTTGGCTGGCAAAGGAGATGTGTTCTAGGCTATTGGTTGTATCTTTTGAATCTATCATCTATCTCTCCATCCATCCATCCATCCATCCATCCATCCATCCATCCATCCATCTATCTATCTATCTATCTATCTATCTATCTATCTATCTATCTATCTATCTTTCTCTCTACCTACCTAAATGCAAAAACCACTCACACATTAATCACAAAATCTCCAAAACCTACAATCCTACATACTTGAAATTTGCCACATATGTTCCTCTTGGCTTCTAGGTGCTCACTAAGAAATTATTTTTCATAATGACCATTGGAACATGAGTGTTTCTTATATTATTAGTAACAAGCTCTGATGCTAAGGTGTTCTACTCCCCTCACCACCTGAACAGAAAAGTGATCCAAATGAACAGTTGAGCTAAGCCAAACCCAGGCTCCTCCCTTTCTCCTTGCTCACACACCAAATACTTGTTGAGTTTCCAAACACTATTCAACTCTCTCACACTTAACAGGACGCTAGCCAGATGAATACCGATGGATGCTGGTAGGCAGAGACAGATCGCGCCCCCCCCCCCTTATTTTCCTCCTCAGTTCAGACAAATCTGTTCCTTATACTGTAACTAAAGGGAAAAGAGGCAAAATAATGCAGAAAAAGATTTACAGATAGGATTAGGAAAACACAGGTAAGGGAAACTGTCTGTTTCTCCCATGGCTAGTTCTATGTGGCATGCTCCAGAGTCAGTTCACCTGATAGCCTGGTCATCCTCCATACAGATAGCAAAACCAGGAATGTTGTGTACAGAGAGGTCCTGTAATTCATTTGAGGGACGAACTGAAAGTCTATTTTATACAAATAATGTCTTCATCTGTAAAAGAAACTTACCTTACCATCTCTAATGAAATAATACAGTCCTTTATTTCACTACTCATTAATTTTCAAGCTTCAAGTGTCCATTTATCAGCCCCAGCACATAGTTTTGCACTGGTATCAGCTAGTAGTACATAAATGGAGTTTATGCTGCTGTTGATGAGGGATTTGTCTGAATGCCAAGCTTGTAGGAATTTCTTAGTATTTTTTTATTTGCTTTGATCTAAAAAGTTAAGTTGCCTAATTGGAACTATGATTATATGTCTCTCCATGTGTTTGAGATTAGGAAGTTTTCATCAGGTCTTCTGACTGAGTTTGTGTTTGTGGATGTGGTCTGCAAGTCTTCTTACCATTCATTGTACATAATGGTTGCTATAGTCCTTGAATTGCAGGTTGTATATAACTGATCTGAGGGATTTAGATTACATAGTATATTAGAGTGGATTTTGTTGGTTTATATGCTACAGTGATGCCAAATAGTTATAGTGAGTCATTTTTGTACCTTGCAAATAAGCTATTTGAGGTGGGTTATATGGTAATACATTTTTAAAAATTAAATTGTGTGGATATCTATTTTATTAGAAGTTGTTCTAAGGGTGGTGATTTTTCCCCTCAGTTTGATTTTCCAGGTTACCACAGTATATTTATGCTCATTTGAATAATGTTCTTATGTAACTGCTCTTGGGGACACTTGGTTTGTTGCTTTGTTGCAGAGCATTTTATTTGTGTGAGTTGTTTTTTGACTCTTCAATTCATTATCACTTTTTCCCCCAGATCAAAATAACCCTGAAAGGAAGTGTGTTGTTTTCTTTTTTTCCTTGTATTTCTTTAAATATATTGTTGATTGTCTCATGAGTTTTCTCTAATAGTTCTTTTTTTATTTTGACAAAAGTGCCATCTACATATTCTTGGTGTATGTGTGGGAGTGCTAATTCTTATTAAATCATGTACTTGTGTTAATAAGGCAGTAAAACTCCTTACTGTTTAAGATATTGCGCTTGCTCTGTGGTTTTTTGAGAAGAACGAAAAATAGAGGTTTGTACTGAAACACCATGAGACCTTTTGAAATTGAAATTGCATTAAAGACTGTAGAAAAAAACAAAAGATTTATGATGACCATCTCTCCCTCCCTCCCTCCCTCTCTCTCTCCCTCCCTCCCTCCCTCTCTCTTTTCTTCTCTCAAAGAAGCCTGCATGGAATCAAAGAGCTTTTCATTAGCAAAAAGACATTATCAGACCAAAATTCAGGGTTTGGGATATTGATTTATATTAGCTGGATTTGTTATACTCTTAATTTGGAGCTGATAGGAATATCAATGTAACTTTCAAGCGCTTCTTGTTTATCATAATGTTTATGTTCTTTTTGGCTATATTCTCAGCATTTGCAGTTATCAAAAGATGGAAACCTTCATGGAATATATCAGGAGAATTGTGATCAACATTTTATCTACTTTACATCAGTATATTCTTCCATGTACCATTTTTTTTCTCATTTTCATTGTGCATCATATACAGTATTTATTACTAATTGTTAATTTAGATTATATGGTTTGTCAATTGTGATAAAACAAGCTTAATTTCCATATGTTTATTTTTGATTTATTGGAACCAGAATGTCTTTTTACTATTGTATTAAAAGAACTATGATATGTTAGATTTAAAAATAACAAAAATATATGTTAGTTTCGATGTTGATTTATGTTATGTTGAGTCATGTCAATATGTGATTAATTTACAGACAGATGAAAAGGTGAATAGCAGATTCATGCTACCAATTCTTCTGGAAAAAAATGGAAGTATCTGCCTATTTAATTGGGTAGAAAATTCTGAAGGATTTATATGTTACTTTATCACAAACATAGGTGTTTTCTTAGGGATTCCTATCTCTACACAGTAATCATAGAAAACTCTGCTTGAATGCATAATTTATATTTTATTTATTTTATGTATTTATTTTGTCCAAAACAAAATAATACACAATGAAGGTTATATTGCTTTCCTATTCTACTATCTTTAGAAAACTCTTTATACTGTATATCTGGGGTGTCAAACTTGATTATCTATTTCCTGATTATTTGGTTGTTGGCTGGCAGAGGAGATGTGTTCTAGGCTATTGGTTGTATCTTTTGAATCTATTTATAATCTATCTATCCATCTATCCATCTATCCATCTATCCATCTATCCATCTATCCATCTATCCATCTGTCCATCTGTCCATCTGTCCATCTGTCCATCTGTGCATCTGTCCATCTATCCATCTATCCATCCATCCATCCATCCATCCATCCATCCATCCATCCATCCATCCATCCATCCATCCATCTATCTATCTATCTATCTATCTATCTATCTTTCTGTCTACCTACATAAATGCAAAAACCACTCGCACATTTCACTCACAAAAATGAACATACATTCAGCTGATTTTTTAAAAAACCAAAACATCATGCACTAGAATTATTTTTTCTGACTTTATTGTGAACTCATGGCTGTATTCAGTCCAACTGTTATCTGATTGCTTCTTACCACATACTAAAACTAAAAATAAATGTTCTAGTTTTTGATGACAGACTGTAAATAAATGACAAATTTACTTTGTAGAGGTCTATAACATGCATTCTTGGCTGATCAGGGAACAATTTACATATGTTATAGTTTATAGTTATAGGTTATATAGGTTATAGTTTCAGTCATTCATAAAGGACTATTCTTATCTAATCTAAATACGGGGAAGCATAGATTTGGCATATAGCTTCTGTGACTTTTTCCTTCCCTGATATCCAATCAATTAAACGATTTTATCTAATGCTAACAAGGACCAAATACCTATATTTCCATACCATGAATGTGAGACTCAAGTGTTTCTGAACTTTAAATGAAATTAAAAGATTTAAATTGAAAGGCTCAACTTGAAAGTTCACAATGGATTCTTTTTCATCAAATGTATTAAATATTCCCCTACCTTTCAATTCATAAGTTAGCATTCATGAGGTATTTTGTAACATTTAGAATTTTGAATCCTCTCTATCTTTAATGAAAATTTACATATTCAATTAGGTCAAGGGATGGACCACGTAAATCGGCAGGCTGTGTGTGGCTATATGAATACTGATTAACTTGCTCTTAGGAATGAGCCAAGCCCATCTTAATTAGTATGCATGACTCACTTGAGGCAGAGATTTAAGAGGCCACAGAATTAAAAATATAAAGAAACCAAAAACCATAATCCTCTAGTACCAAACAACATTAGGAGCACTATTGGAATTACAGATATAGTGCATCAATGCATGAAAGAGAAGCAAAGTTTCTGAAATGCTCTACAGACAGAATTATTTTATAGAGGAAAATCATAATAGAATATGGTCAATATTTTGCACTCTCTTTCCATATAGAATAGGATGGCTTTAAATAGTAGTTTTGTAAAAAAAAGAAAAAAGAAGTAGCTATTTGCTTCTTTTATTTTCGACAGTTTTCGTATTCTAGAAGTTGAGATTTATTTGCAGTTTCTATAGATTTTGAGGAAGCTGAAACTGATTAGATTTGCTTCATTCATCTGGATCTTATTCTCTTAATTTCATATTATTTTTGTTCTAATACTTCTAATATTGTAACCTAGAATAATAGAAGTATTTTAGAAGTATTATTCTAACCAGTAGAATAGAAGTATTCACCATCACGCCACAGACGGCATTGGCTGCCGATTAGTTTCTGGACACAATTCAAAGTGCTAGTTATGACCTACAAATCCCTACATGGTAACAGGCCAGATTACCTCCAAGACCACCTTCTGCCACACAAATCCCAGTGCCCAGTCAGATCCCACAGAGTCGGCCTCCTCAGGGTCCTGTCAACTAGACAATGTCGTTTGCATTGGCCTAGAGAAATGGCCTTCTCTGTGGGGGGCCCGGCCCTCTGGAGTCAGGTCCCTCCAGAGATTCGCACGGTCACCACCCTCCTTGACTTCCATAAAAGTTTAAAGACCTGTTTATGCCACCAGGCTTGGGGCCATTAGATCCTAGCCACCTGACCAACAAGTGTCTTAATATGAATGAGTGAATGGTGATGAATGTTTTAAACTATATAGAGTTTTTAAAGTCTTCTTAGTCATGCTAATTGGATTTTAGATGTATACTGCTATGTTCTTTTGATATGTTGTGAGCCGCCCCAAGTCCTTGGAGTGGGGCAGAATATAAATCCAATTAATAAATAATAAATAATAAATAAATATAGATTATTGTTGTGGTTAGCTCTGGCCCAGCTCCTGCCCCAAGGAATGTGCAGGTGGATGTGGGGGAAACATCCACATGCCGCAGGCCTGTTTTGCTCCCGATCTTTTGGAACATCTTTGCCAATGAAGCCTCCTCTGACCAAGGAAGCGTGAGTGACAGGGAAGAGGGGAGTTTGGCAGACAGCCCAGGAGGAGATCAATCATCTGTATCATCCCTGGATTCTGAACAAGAATTAATGACACATCCACACATGCGTAGAGTGATGCATAGGAGACAACTGAAGGATTATTACAAGAGAAAATGAGGCCACCTGTGGTTGGGTGGGGCTGCTGTAATTAGTGCTACAGATAAAAGTGCAGCTTGGTGTTTTAGCCTTATGGCTGTTTATCTGATTCATTGTTTCGTCAAGATCGTGGTTTTTGTGCTGTTCAAGATTGTGTGTGGACTCTCTGGACTTTAGAATTGGACTCAATTTCCAGTTATTGGGTGAGCAATTGGATTGCATTTAACCTGTGCCTTGTGGGTACCAGAAAATCCCTTTGACATTTAAAAAGGGAGCTGTTTCTGTTTTTCTGTTTATAAAAACTTTTGGGTTTTCCTTTTATCGTGTGGTGTGTGCCTTCCTGGACTAATTATACTGTAATTACGGGCGGTTGAAACACACCGGCAGAACAGATTATAAACCAGAAATATTACTGTTAGGCATAACATCAGAAAAGAATGATAAAAGGAATATATACTTAATATTGCATGTGCAGAAAAATGACATAGGGAACAAAGTTGTTACAGAATCTGGTAGTTCTGCTAGAAATGCTTCAAAACCTCCTCCCAGAGGGAAGCAACAGACCATGAAGTGGGTATGTGGAGTCTCTAACAATTATCTGTGCTGCTATGAACCCCACTATGCCAGCAGATTGTTGACTGGACATTTGTCTTAGGTTTATCTGTTCAAAATTAAATGAGCTTTCTGTATGTCTATTTCAAAATTCTACTTCATTTCCATAACTCTGTAATTTCCATCTTGAATTCCCCCAAGGCAGCAGTAATATATATTATTTCAGTGATCTGTGTTGGCTCTTTAGGAATTTCTATTATATATTATTATACTATATATTCATCCACTATTTGCACGAAGCTTCCGTTTAGACAGGGCTATAAGGGAAGGATAATAATACTGGAATCTACAGTAGGAATATAATTTGTAGTTATACAAATAACTGCAGGCCTGGGGCTGTTGAGCTTTAACATTTTGCTCCAGCTGTAAATTTGATTGTGGCATGAATGAGTGTGAGAGTGAGTGTATGTTTTTTAAAATGGGCCTTTTAGATTATTAATTGGAGGTTTTTTTTTAGATTATTTAAAATTGGACTTTTTGAATCTGGTTTTGTGTTCTGTCGGGCTCTCTGGTAGAATCCTCCCAAAAATTAACGAGTACAAATTTCAGACACACACATGTTTGAAAATTCAAAACAATGTTCTTTATAATGAAAATTCACTTAACCTAAGCCCTCTTTTGGTATAGCAAAGAGCACTTGTCTCCAAACAAACTGGTAATTTATACAAGTCCCTTATCAGTCCTGTGATACTTAGCTTGCAGCTGTGAGGCAATTCAAAGTCCTTCTTTCACAAAGTGAAACACACTTTACTCTGGTTTAGTTTCAAAGCAGGGAAAAATCAGCACACAAAAAGTCAGTCAGTAAAGCAGTCATGAAACACAACGATCAGATAACCCTCCACAAATGGCCAAACCCATGGGCTGCTATTTATAGCAGCCTCACTAATTACCACAGCCCCACCCAACCACAGGTGGCCTCATTTTCTCTGATAATAATCTCTCAGTTGTTGTTGCCTATGCATCGCTCTCCGCATGCGTGGCTTTATCATTAACTCTTGTTCTGAATCCAAGGAGGAGCTAGATAATTGATCTCCTTCTAAGCTGTCTGCCACACTCTCCTCCTCCCTGTCACTCATGTCTTCTTGGTCAGAGGAGCCTTCATCATCAGATTCCATCGGGGGCAAAACAGGCCTGCAGCATGTGGATGTCTCCCCCACATTTGTATTTTGTATTTTTATATGTTTTAAGCCAACCTGAGTCTTTGGAGAAGGGTGGCATGTAAATCCAACAAACCAACCAACAAACCAACCAACCAACAAATAAATAAAAGGTCATAATTGTAGAGTTGTGTCTGCATTTGAACTGCATATTGCACAAGAACATGAAAATTTATGTACCAGCCTTTGCATTTTGAAACTGAAAATAAACAAACCATAGAGGTTGGGGCATATTTGATTGGACAAAGATCTGAATTCTCTTTATAATATGTAAGTGGTTTGAAAGAAAGTTTATTGTGAATGGAGAAAAAAGAATATTTGGAATACTGTGTTCAGTTCTGGAGACCTCACCTACAAAAAGATATTGACAAAATTGAACGGGTCCAAAGACGGGCTACAAGAATGGTGGAAGGTCTTAAGCATAAAACGTATCAGAAGAGACTTAATGAACTCAATCTGTATAGTCTGGAGGACAGAAGGGAAAGGGGGGACGTGATCGAAACATTTAAATATGTCAAAGGATTAAATAAGGTCCAGGAGGGAAGTGTTTTTAATAAGAAAGTGAACACAAGAACAAGGGGACACAATCTGAAGTTAGTTGGGGGAAAGATCAAAGGCAACATGAGAAAATATTATTTTACTGAAAGAGTAGTAGATCCTTGGAACAAACCTCCAGCAGACGTGGTTGGTAAATCCACAGTAACTGAATTTAAACATGCCTGGGATAAACATATATCAATCCTAAGATAAAATACAGGAAATAGTATAAGGGCAGACTAGATGGACCATGAGGTCTTTTTCTGCCGTCAGACTTCTATGTTTCTATGTTTCTATGTGAATGGAGAAAAAAGAAGAGAAAAATAGAATGGGAACTGGCAAAGGACAAGAAGGAAAGCAAGAAATAGGCAAAACAACAAATGAGGCTGTGTGTGGCTATATATACATAACAGAAATAGAGAGAACACAGTCATTTTTAAGATATGGTTAGCGGCATTTCTGTAGCTCGCTACTGCTACTCTCTAATCCTACATAAAGTAGTTTGAAGGTGACCTGTGATTATCTCCACTTCTGCAGATTTTGCAGCAGTGAGAAAATGCAAGAAACACCATGAATCTATCCGTGCTCCTTTCAGCTTACCAAAAAGAGAATACAAAAGAGCATCATTCAGGACCACCATCAAGACTGTCAGCACATATTGTGTGTACTTATCTGGTGCTTTCAAAAGGGGGGAAAAATCCGAGTGGTTGCTATTGAGAAGTCTCCTGGCTGCATTTTAATGCCTTTGAAAAGTGGAAAGTGATAGGATAGCATGCTGACAAATTTATAAGGATTTTTCCCAATCGCTGCAACCACGGCTATGTATTGTTGCCCAAAGTGGAAGAGAAAATTCATTCTAATTCATTATAAACAAGCAAAAATACTGTACGTTTGCCCTAGTTTCACAGAAGTCTATACAGAGGAAGGAATATGTGGATTCATCTATCCAATCATCTTGTCATATGAACATGAATATTGCTCTTGCTGGATCTGGACCAAGTCCCTTTTTCGTTATTTTGTTGCCCATAGAAGCTAATTAGTTGCCTCTGTCCTAAGGAGCAAGAGGTGGAGATTTCAATTTTTTACTCTCGATCCTATGGGTGTAGTTTGGTGGGCATGGCTTAGCGGGCATGAGACTTGGAGGCAGAGGATAGATGGACGTGGGGCCAGTCAGAGGTGGCATTTATTGGTTCTCCAAACTACTCAAAAATTCTGCTACCAGTTCTCCAGAACTGGTCAGAACCTGCTGAAACCCACCTCTGGTGTAGACATATATTTTCTCCAGGTTTCCCCACAAATACCTCCTTAGGACAGAAAGCGGAGAAAATTGTACAAAATTTGATACAAATTGTAATTTGTTTCATTGATGCAATAGTTAACTGTGTAGTGATGCATGGGCTTAGAGGTGGAGCTCTCGTTTCAAACTCAGCAGGCTGTGAATTCTGAGAATATATCTGCTGAACAAAATTCCACATTGGTGACAGGGTGGGCATCTGACCATTGAAACACTCTGCTAGCTCTGCTCAGTTGCCCATACTCCACCCTGCAAGGGCTTATGGTGTCATTAAAGGAAGAAGAAGAAGAAGAAGAAGAAGAAGAAGAAGAAGAAGAAGAAGAAGAAGAAGAAGAAGAAGAAGAAATAATTAACTGTGAAAATTATATAGTTTGTATTATTTGTGAGGCAGCATCATGATGATATAAATTAATTGTGATACATACACTCCCATCCACAATGGCCCTTTGTAATCCCCTTTAAAGCCATGATGAAATCCAGTAAGTGTTATGGTTGGCTCTGGACCAGCTCCTACAATGGGGAATTTGGATGTTGGCTTAGGAGAGTCCTCAGGTTCCCAGAGACTTGTCTTACTTCCATCAGCTTTGGACAGTGAGGATTCCTTGACAAGGTGAGATTCTGGGGATGAAGAAGAGGAATCAGAGAGATGGATGCAGCCAGTCCATTAGTTAATGACCCCATTAGTGGGTCATCAGACTTGGAGGAGGAGGATCGGTGGATAGATGCCAGAATGCGCAGGCTCATGGCTAGAAGGGACCAACTGCTTAGGTATCATTGGAGATAAGGGAGAAAATCTGTGGCTGAGGCAATTAGGCTAATGGGGTTGCTGATAAATTACCAGCATTGCAGAAAATGCATGTGGGAGATTATCCGTTTGGCGACGGAGACATTGTGTTTGCATTTTGTTCCTGGCTTTTCACAGACTTTGGGGGATATTTCACAGCTAAGTAAAAACTTGTGGACTGACTGGAAGAAGTCTGGTTGATGCTTCCACAGCTGCTCTTATCTGCTTTGTTTGTTTTTGTTCTCACAACTTTCAAGGACTGTTATCTGTAATTTGCTCAGTTTAAAGTGCGTATGCACAGCTTTATTTTGGATAAACAGCTTTTCTGTTTACTTTACAACAGTGTGTGTGTTTGAATTTACATTTCTGACTTAATTGGGGCTTGTAACGTGAAGCTCGGCATCACAGTAAGTAGAGCATGACTTCTAAACTGATTCAAAGAGAGCTCCATAACAATGAGATTTAAGGAAATTGCAGTGTTCACCAGGCTAAATGTACAGGGAATGGAATCTTTCAGGTAAAAATACATAATTTGTGATGTGTAAAATGCACGTTATCTGGACCATTTTTACTTGGGTTCCAACATTTCTCTGTGTGGCCTATTATAAAGACCATTTTTTAGCATAACTATAAGAACACAAAAGCAACAAGACTGAACAAAAGGTGGTGGAATTTATAAAGAAATGGAGATGCATCTGCAAAATCAGCTTTAATAGACAATCAAGACATTGATTTTAAAATCCTGGACTTTGCAAATTAGATGCTGCTGTGATACAGAAGGCTCATTGAGTTGGGACACCTGAAATTTGGGTGATATGGATGCTTGTAGTACAAAGCCATGGCTAATGTAAATTTAAAATGTAAAACTATGTTAGATGTGTCATATGGAGAATAAGGAATATATACAGTGGATACAATAGACACAGGTTAAAAACACACTGTTGTGAATAAATAAGAAAACAGAAATGATTAATTTATCATGATATGTTAGAATTTAGTTTAGGTGCATGTAAAATACAGTGATGATGGAACTTACTTGCAGAAATAGCAAAGTAAATTTCTTTGATTAGAGAAAAGATAATATCAATGTTTATTGCTGATTAGAAACCCCCTTATTAGCTTTTTATGTAAAACAGGCATGAACATATGACTTATGATTTTAATGATTAAACAACAAAGAAGATATATGTTTTGATAGAGTAAGATACACTGTAAATTTGTAACTGTATAAAAAGATTGGAAGCCCCTTCTTTGTATATTTTTTCTTTTCTATTTTTCTTTAATTGCACTTTTCTATTTGATTTCTGTTTGATTTATTATCTTTTTCTTACTTTATATTACTTTGTATTAGTTTAGAATAAATATGCACAGAGAGAGAGAAAGAGAGAGAGAGAAACTCTTTTATAGTTGAGATTATTATTAAAGGGGTCCACTAGAAATTAATAAAGTACATTCTTAATAAATTTACTCAGAAGCATGCTTCATTATAATCAGTAGCATGTACTTTGTAAAAAAAAATACTAGCTCGAAACTGACTTCCAATCACTTTGAAGTTTTTCTCTCTCTCTCTCAAAAAAACCCTTGTTCTCTATTTTATAATTAGAAGCATGATTTTTATTTTCCAAGTTCTTTTGGATAGTATTTTGAAATAATGTTAAAAATATGGAAATGCTACTTTTCTCATTATCACTTTATTCTGTTATTCCTCTGTCACTCTGTGCTCTATTTGGTTGGCCAAACTTCTCAAAGTGAAACAGCCCAGCAGAAAGAATTAGCAATAACAGTAGACTTATTTATACTGTAGCTTCATAGTGCTTCAGAGCCCTCTCTAAGTGGTTTACAGAATTAGCATATTACCTCCAACAATTTGGATCCTCATTATACCAACCTCAGAAACATAGAAGGCTGTGTCAACCTTGATTCAGTATAATCAGCAGTCAGTATTATCAGCCTACAATACTGCTTTTTAGCCACTGTGCCATCTTGACTTTTAGCACCTCATGTCTTGCTTTGGGATTTAATTACACTAGGGAGTCTGAGCAGAATGTTGAAAAAAAATGTATAATGATAGATATATCAGAGCTTGCATTTGCGGAAACTAGCTTGTTTATGCCCAAGCAGCAAACCAATCCAGCCAGCCCACCAACCCAACCAACCAGCCAGCCACAAACCAGTAGAAATGGAGTTGAAGTCTTCAATGAAACACAGCAACAGTAGGTAGTTGTGGAAAAATATATTTACTTTTACTACTACTGTCTATACTATACATACAATAAACAATCTTACTAGTACCTTGCTACAACTATCTTAGTTCAATAACTCACAGGAACCAACTTTTACAGCATTACAGCTTCTTCAAAACATACTTCCACGAACAGCAACAGCACACAGCTAACAGCGAACAGACAGAGAGAAAGAGCAGGGAGCTCTTGCCTAGTTAAATACTTTTCATATAACTGCTAGGTTGCTGCATGCTCAACTGCCTCTGAATGACTCAGCATTCTTACCTGAGGCCTACTTTCTGCATTAGGATATTACCTAGGGATTTTTAATTTCTGACAGGACAGTACATTCACACATTCCTCACTCTCATATAACTGCAGTTAAGTAAAAAACAACACACACACTCACAAAAATACCCCTTTATTACCAGAGGTAATGCTCCAGGTTTGCTCCTGCCTATCAGTCATTGGAGATCCAGTCGCAAAGAGAGTGTGAGGCTCTGCCCACCTGCCCGGATGCTGCCATTTGGGGTTTACTCTCTGCACATGCCCAAAGCATTCTGTGCATGCACAGAGGGTGAAAGAACTCAAATTTCTGGTCACCATTCAAAGTGTTGGTTATGACCTTTAAAGCCCTTCATGGCATCGGACCAGAATATCTTCGAGACCGCCTTCTGCTGCACGAATCCCAGCGACCGATTAGGTCCCACAGAGTGGGCCTTCTCCGGGTCCCGTCAACTAAACAATGTCGGTTGGCGGGCCTTCTCTGTGGTGGCCCCGACTCTCTGGAACCAGCTCCCCCCAGAGATTAGAACTGTCCCTACCCTCCTTGCCTTTCGCAAACTCCTTAAAACCCACCTTTGTCGTCAGGCATGGGGGAACTGAGATATCTTCCCCGGGCCTATACAATTTATGTATGGTATGCTTGTGTGTATGTCTGTTTAATACTGGGTTTTTTTAATATTTTAAATTGTAAATTATTAGATTTGTTGTAAACTGTTTTTTATTGTGTTGTGAGCCACGCCGAGTCTACGGGAAGGGGCGGCATAAAAATCTAATAAATAAATAAGTAAGTAAGTAAGTAAGTAAGTAAATAAATAAATAAATAAATGGCGGCATTTGGGAGGGTGAAAGGAGCCTCTCACTCCCTTCACTACAGGCACGAGTGAACTGGGAGCATTTCACCCCTGCTTATTACTCACTTTTGAGAATTCTTTTTAGGAAATTAGCAGCAATTTCTTTGCCATTAGATTAAAGGTGAAGTGATCAGAAAAAAGCAGAAGAAATGTACAGCCCAGTGCTACTTACTGAATTCAAAATTGCAGGTATAGACTGATTTCCCCTCTACCTGGATATAGTTTACACATATGTGTGCTGCAAACAAGACTGCAGATGTAGTGGTTGAATTAATTGTGGGATACAAATAACATTATGAGATCCAGCTCCTTGTTTCTAGAATCTTTGCATTGTAATTCAGCATTTTATTGTTTGCTGAAAGTTTTATTGTTTGCTGAAAGGTTGTGTCATTTTAAAAATGATTCAGACGCATCATGCAATGGATAATTTAGAAACCTAATAATATTTATTCTTTCCTTTTTTCCTCTATTTCCCAGTACAGGTATTGTAATTTTTGCTCCCCCTTCACATCTGAGACCTTGTTCCACTAACGAGTCACATGACGTGTGGGAGGGCTACTTGGGCCCCATTTGGACATTATCACTTGGGGTGTACTCACTTTTGTTGCCAGTTTGTTGAGTGTTGCATAATTTTGAGGGGACAGCACATTTACACTGTTATACTAGCTGTATACTTACTATTTTACATTGTAGCCAAGTGTCATTTCATCAGTGTTGTCATATGAAAAGGTATACTTAAATATTTACAAAATATGATGGGGCGTACTCACTTCTGTGATATACTGTGTATACACACACACACACACACACACACACACACACTAGTTCTACTTACCTGCATATCTATATCATTTAAATCTGAATCTCTCTCTCACACACACACAAACACACGCACACACCTCCAAAATAACACCTGCATAAAGAAATATGCCAACCTTAACTGCCACAAGGGGTGATCTCCATCAAATCCATGTTCCACAATAATTTATTTTTAAGAATATTTTTTAAATAGAAAGAAAATAAGATGAAAGTGTCTTTTTGTAAGTAAGCCTGTCAGTTCATTTACACAATGTAGAAATATATTTCACTAGTAAGTCTGGAATCCTGATGCATCCAAAAATTATGCAGACCTCAGGAAAAAACTGCAGATTACAACTGCTAGTCAGATCTCATTTCTAACCCAGTGAATATTCTCTTAAAAATTCAAATTACTTGGTGCAGAAATTCCTTACCACCCACACTTGAACCATCGATGGAGCTGCTCCATAGATTTGCATTATTAGGTTATCAACTAATCATGGCCATTAGCTCCTCTACTGCTCTATAATCATCCTAATGTTTACTTGCCTAGTAATAATGATTAAGTGACAGCAAAATTAATGCTGAGCTGCAAAGTCAGCAGAGTTGCATTTTAAAAGGATATAAACATTATTTGTCTAACGCAAATGCCTATGATTACACTAGGTAGGTCTTGTTCTGTTAAAGAAATAAGAACTTACTGTGTGTAATTTAGAAAGGGCAATGCAGGGGTGGGATACACCAAGTTCGGACTGGTTGGGGGGAACTGGATGTTAAGATTTTGTGCAGTTTGGAGAAACGGCAAATCCCACTACTGGTTGGCTCCACTCCATCACTCCTTATCTCGCCTGTCACCTGGCATTGCGGCTACTCCTCTCTATCTGGCTCCATCGCTTGCCTTGACCACATAGACTCTGCCAACTTCCCTGCCTTCCGCTGTGGCCTACAATGTGGTGGCCATGGCCCAGCTCTCTGCCTTAACTACCTTCCTTTGCTGATCTCCAATCCCCCCTCGCTTGCCTAGACTAGACTTACCCAGCTGCCTTGACCTGCTTTCACTCACTCTAACAGCACAAGCCCCAAGTCACAGATAAGTGGGAATGGGGAAGCGAGGCTAGGAAGGGTGCTTGTCTCCAAAGCCTCCCATTTCTCTGTCCCTCTGCCTCCTACCATTTAGCAAGGCCCAAGACAGAGCACCTGGTCTGGGCAGATAGCCCTGCACAACAGAGCCCTCCCTGGGGAACAAAGCATTAGATGACCTGATCTGTCCTGAAGACCTTGATGAGCTCCAGACTTTAAATGTGTCTCCATCGGTTTGAGTGCCCTGACCTTCAGATCCCAATGGGGCTAGTGCCTGCCAGTGGTGGCGCTATGGGAAGGCAGGCAGATGCCCCGGGGAAACACAAATGCACTGCAAAAGAACAGCAGTCTCAGCCCCTGCATGTCATCTCCCCAAGGGCCACCCACCATCAGCTTTACCTTCATGGACAGCCACACACTGGCCCCATTGGGATCCAAAGGGCAGGGCATTCAGGCCAGGGGAAGCACATGGAAGCTCTGGAAGATACGGCTGATGCAGTCTGTGAGGGAGGGAGACTTGCTGTGCTTGGCTGAAGAACTGCCTAGGGCAGATATGGTGAGTCTCGCTCGTTGTTTGGACCTGGCATACTTGTCTTCAGCAGGGCCTCCGGGTGACTGCTGCCCACTCACCTTCCCCTCCGCCTTCAGTCCCGCATCTGGCCTGTGATGGGGTGATGTGCCACTTCTGGGCTGGCCTGCTCCAGGTACAGGCCCAGGACATCCAGCCTCCCTCTTAGAGTGTCACCATCCCTGCCGGTCTAGAGCTCACCTACTGCCTGCTGCTGCCGCCAACACTCTGCAGCTCACCTGCTGCAACCACTGCCGGATCAATTTGTCCAAGCTATGTTTTGCTCTCTGAGAAGGGGTCTGTCATGGAGGGATGTGTGCCCAGGCCAGGCACTTTCTGTCAGTCCCCCTGCCTTGCTTGTGGTGGCAGGAGAATGAAGTGTGTGGCCAGAAAGGCTGTCTGCGGTTCTTGCAGCCAAAGCCATGAGGCCTGCGAACCCACAAGAAAAACAGAAGAAAAATATTCTATCTTGAGCAGAGGTTTGAACTATAAGACCTCCAAGGTACCTTCTTCTAGCCTATGCTTCTAAAGTCATCAAGACAAAGAAATTTGCTAGAATGGGATAGGATAGGATAGGATAGGATAGAATAGAATTATTTATTGGCCAAGTGTGATTGCACACACAAGGAATTTGTCTTTGGTACATATGCTCTCAGTGTACATAAAAGAAAAATATACATTTGTCAAGGATCATGAGGTACAACACTTAATAAATGTCATAGGGATAAAATTGAGTGTATGTGAGTGAGGGGGGAGAGAGAAAGAGAGAGAGAGGTCATGTGGATTCTTGGGGATGCATTTTGGAAAAGTATCAAGAGAAATGTCAAAAGGGCAATCATTTTGGGATTAAATTACAAATGACATTGGGTCTTCAGGGCAAGGTGACATGAAACCTTTCAACTGCAGGTTTCTAAAAGATTTTCTAAAAATCTTATTAAAATGAATGTCTACAGGTAGCTCTTTAATTCATTAGTCCAGAGGGAGCAAAAGAGATAGGATCCCAATGTGGGTCTTAGTTATTTAGCTCAGGAATAACATAATAAGAGAGTTGAAAGAGATTTAGGAGGTCTTCTAGTCTAACCCCCTGCTTTGGCAGGAAAACTGAGGATGCCAAAATCCGAATGAAGGGCCTGGGACAGGTGTTACAATAACATACATTATTTCACAGAAGGGAATACACCCCCTCATATTTTGTAAGTAATTAAGTACAACGTAAAGTATTAAGTTTACTGCTTGTACAACAGTGTAAATTTGCTGTGTAAATTCTTATTATACTGATCTTGGAAAGATGGAAAGCTGAGTCAACCTTGAGCCCATCAGGATCAAACACCAGACTGTGGGCAGAGTTAGCTTGCATACTGCATTCTAAACATTGCACTACCAGGACATAGCCTTAACTGTTTCTTAAAAATATGAAATCTTGGTGATTTCAAAGTATTTTTTTAAATTAAGTTTCCAACTTTTCACTGCAGAAAAAGGAGAAGTAGTAAGATAAGGCATGAACTTTGGTGGTACAGTGGTTAGAGTGCAAACTACTTCTACTGATCACTGACTGCCAGCAGTTTGGCAGATCAAATCTGTTCTGTCGGCGTGTTTCAACCGCCCATAATTACAGGGTAAGTATTCTAGGAAGATACACACCACACGATAAAAGGAAAACCCAAAAGTTTTTATAAACAGAAAAACAGAAACAGCTCCCTTTTTAAATGTCAAAGGGATTTTCTGGAACACACAAGGCACAGGTTAAATGCAATCCAATTGCTCACTCAATAACTGGGAAATTGAGTCCAATTCTAAAGTTCAGAGAGTCCACACACAATCTTGAACAGCCCAAAAACCACAATCTTGATGAAACAATGAATCAGATAAACTGCCATGAAGCTAAAACACCAAGCAGCACTTTTATCTGTAGCACTAATTACAGCATCCCCACCCAACCACAGGTGGCCTCATTTTCTCTTGTAATAATCCTTCAGTTCTTGTCTCCTATGCATCACTCTACGCATGTGTGGATGTGTCATTAATTCTTGTTCAGAATCCAGGGATGATACCAATGATTGATCTCCTCCTGGGCTCTTTGCAAAACTCCCCTCTTCTCTGTCACTCATGCTTCCTTGGTCAGAGGAGGCTTCGCCGGCAGATTCCATCGGGAGCAAAACAGGCCTGCGGCATGTGACTGTTTCCCCCACATCCACCTGCACATTCCTTGGGGCAAGAGCTGGGCCAGAGCTAACTGCAACAGAATGTCTGTAGGCTCAAGGTTGACTCAGCCTTCTATCCTTCCATGGTTGGTAAAATGAGGACCCAGATTGTTGGGGGCAATTTGCTGACCCTCTGTAAACTACTTAGAGAGGGCTGTAAAGCACTGTGAAATGGTATGTAAGTCTATGCTACTGCTAAGAAAAAAAGAAATAGAAATACAGCTAATTTTAGTTTACTTAAACAACATTCATTGAACCTCTCCATTCCTTTCTGTCTTTGCAAACTGTCTTTATCGCTGTCATGTCAACATATTGCTTCAAACTTTGCCTTTTGTTCTTTAAACCTCTGTTTTCTTCAATAATTTTATCAGTTCCATCAAACCATAATGTTCTTGTTTTTCTCTGTTATCTCAGCTCCTTCATTCTTTTTTTCGATATAGCTTTTCAGTCCTACCTTTTAATCCTCTCGGAGAAAACAGCTGCAATGCATCTCTTCCATTTAGCTACTCAATACTAAATGAGCTCAATTTAGCTACTTAGCTAAATATTTATTTTTGACCCCATCTCTTCTTGTTTTATACATCTTTAAGTCAACGGTTCGTCAACCTATAGTCTACAGACTCCTGGGAGGTTGTGATGTCACCACAGGGAATCTGCAAAGTCTTGAAGAAATGTTATGATTTAAATCTTTAGTTAAGTCTTGAGGGTCCATGGTCACAAAAGTGTATTTAAAGGGGGACTGTGGTGAACAAAAGATTGAGAAGCACTGCTTTAAGAGCCATGGTTGTGCAGTGGTTAGAATGCCCTACTACTTCTGCGGACTGCCCGCTGTCTGCAGTTCAGCAGTTCGAGTTCACTGTCTCAAGGTTGATTCAGCCTTCCCTCGTTCTGAGGTGGGTAAAATGAGGACCCAGATTGTTGGGGGCAATATATGCTGACTCTTTAAACTGCTTAGAGAGGATTCTAAAGCACTGTGAAGTTGTATATTGTGAAATTGTGGTGGTTTGAGCATGCTCTTTCAGATTGCTATGTATGCTGAGATTGGTCTTTTGCGTCATATGAATTTTGTTGCATGGTATGTTGTGTATATACATACAATGACAATGAAGTATAAAATATTTATGTATATAAATCCAAGTTCTACTGAGAAATGCTATTTAAATTATCCATTTGCACTGTGTGCAGCTGTCCCAAAGGTGCTTTTTCAGGAGGCAACTGGCTTTTCTTTTTCTTTTTTCTTTGAAGACCTTTCACTTCTCCTCCAAGAAGCTTCTTCAACTCTGACAAGATAGTGGGAAATGGAAAGATTTATATTCCTTGTAGACATTTGGTCCTTTTCATCAGTGAAGGGTCGTTCATCTTTGATGCTACTGGTGCGCCGTCTAAGGTCGTCCACGCATGCGCCGAAGCGAAAAATCAACAAAAATCACCAAAATCTCACTCGCGTGTGCTTCGCATGAGACCACATTTGGAATACTGTGTTCCGTTCTGGAGACCTCACCTACAAAAAGATATTGATAAAATTGAATGGGTCCAAAGACGGGCTACAAGAATGGTGGAAGGTCTTAAGCATAAAACGTATCAGGAAAGACTTAATGAACTCAATCTGTATAGTCTGGAGGACAGAAGGGAAAGGGGGGACATGATCGAAACATATGTTAAAGGGTTAAATAGGGTTCAGGAGGGAAGTGTTTTTAATAGGAAAGTGAACACAAGAACAAGGGGGCACAATCTGAGGTTAGTTGGGGGAAAGATTATAAGTAATGTGATAAAAATATTATTTTACTGAAAGAGTAGTAGATGCTTGGAACAAAATTTCAGCAGACATGGTTGATAAATCCACAGTCACTGAATTTAAACATTCCTGGGATAAACATATATCCATCCTAAGATAAAATACAAGAACTAGTATAAGGGCAGACTAGATGGACCATGAGGTCTTTTTCTGCCATCAGTCTTCTATGTTTCTATGTTTCTAATCTCACATACGATTTCTCTTTCTGCACATGTGCAGAAGACAAATCTTGCTTGGGAGCACATTGGGGCGTTAGAAGGTCATTGAAGCCCTTGGAGGTTTATTTGTGACCTCAGAATCACTTGAGCAGTGCTCCTGGTTCTTGAGTCTGCAGGCCCCTCTCTGGAAATACACTCACATCTCTCAAAGAGTGTTCATCCCATTGTGTAGCTAAAAGTCTTTGGGATGAACAGCAACAATTTGAGTTGAACACCCCCTGAATGATGTCGGAGCAGGAATGGACATCCAGAGAAAAAACTGCAGACTCCAATGTCACGCTGTGTATTGACAGCCTCCAGAGACATCTAGAAACATTAAGTAGTTAAATAGTTAACTCTTGTATGTTAATGTAGCTCCTCCCTTTCTATGATGTAAACCTGTTTTACTCACTTCCTCTCTGTGTTGGAAGAGAAGGAAGACTCCATCTTACCTTGAGAAGTCTTACGATGTAAAGACGTGTCTCTAGCCTGCTCGCAGGCATTATTACTTTTTATAACTTTTCTAAATAAAAGTAACTTCATTTTGAAGATCTCCTCGCAGCTTATTTCCATCGACCTCCGTGGTTAGTCTCATCTCAGCTCATGCGGGCTGTACCTAATTGAGTCTATCTGCAACATCCAAGAACCTGGAGCACTTTATCAAGGTGTTAAAATTTATGTGCTTTGCTCTGTTTTTCTCACTATTGATGGTTTGTAATCATTTATTACCAGCCATTTCCATCAGTGGTGAAATCCTTTTTTTTTTTACTACCGGTTCTATGGGCGTGGCTTGGGCCTGGTGTGGCTTGGTGGGCATGGCAGGGGAACTGTGCTGTCCCCAGAGACAGAGATAGTTGGACCGTATTTAGGCATGTTTCTTTAAGATATTGCATTAGGGGAAATGTAGTGAAATTGCACTCTGGGTAATGTAGTTTTACATGTAACCACATTTGTGTATTCTTATTGGCTCTGACTTGGGATGAAGGGTAATTGGAGAGAACATTCCAGAGGGTCTTTGTCTTCACTCTCTCACTAAGCCAGCCAGCATGTAGATGCTACACCTAGAGGCTGGGTCAATTCAACCTCTTTTTACCTGCACAATGGGAAATATTATACTGCAGAAGAATGGCATCATAACTGTGAGTTATTGTGAGAATTCCTGTAATAAAATGATCTGTGATACCTTATTGTGCTGAGTTATCTGACTGGGAAAAGTTTATTTGTACCAGAACAGGAAGGATACTGTAAAATATCCTTTCCCACTCAAATCAGGGTAAGAATATTACAAAATCTCCATTCCCTCCCCACTGTGGAGCCAGAGCTCTGGAACTACTCAAAATTTCCACTATCAGCTCTCCGGAACCTGTCAGAACCTGCTGGATTTCACCCCTGATTTCCATATCAAAAAGGACATAATTACAATAGCTCATTACTACTTCTACTGTTACTATTATGGTTCATCATCTAGTCAGATGTTTAGACCGAATTTGGCATTTTTATCCACCTATCTCATCCTTTCCAAAGATCTGGGATTGCCAGATGTTTGATGGTGCTAAAGGTATCTTCTCAGCTAGTCAGCTGTCCCAAGTAAAGCTGCCTTTTGCAATTAACCAGTGGTGATTTTGTCGATGCTCAAGTGGTATTCCAAATGTTCTGGGATTTAGAGCACAGTGCATGTTATTTCAGATTATTCAGAATGCCTGAATGATGAAATTAATGAGTTGATATTCCAAATTTTTATCTTCACACTTCTAAACTTACATGCCAATATACTGGCATTTGAATGTAAGTGGGATGTATGAGTAAAACTTTGAGCAAAGTTTATTTATTCAGCCTTAATGTAATATAATTATTCTCAGAATGATCAAACGGATTAGTTCTTTATTATTCTGGCTGACTCCCAAACATATTTTCAACATAATCTAAGGATGTGTCTCTGCTTTCACTGATGTATCCCTAAAGTTCTGAAATATTAGGAATATTAAACTTCAGTGGATATTAATGTGAGAAATGAGTTAAAAATTACCTGTAAAGAAAAATATTACCTCTCTTCTTGCCAATCAAATCCAGGAAACATCTCAGAAAATGCAACAGCTGTTAGAACAGATGACCATGAAATATGTCTCTGAAGGTAAAAGAATGCCAACAAACCAAATCTGTCCATGGTAAACTGAGTAAAAATTAAAATACTAAATTAAAATAACAGAAGGTAGAAGGAGAAAGCAGAAGTTCAGAAAGCCTGCTGGCTAGAAACTTGTTTAATGAAAAATTAACCATTCAAATGGAAAAGATTTCACTTTTGGGATTAGTACGCTTTTATTATTTGTGTCAGTAATAGATCACTTAATAGGTGAATAGATGAAAATACTATGCATCTCACTAGAACTGCAAAAGATGAGTTTGTAATATTAGCATGCTGAAAATTGTTTTCAAAGGATTAATTTGCACCAGGGATGAAATGCGCCTGGTTTGCTTGTGCCAGTGAGTCATCAGAGAGCCGGTTGCAAAGGGAACATAAGGCTCTGCCTACCCTCCAGGATGCCACCATTTGGGTTCTTTTACCCACTGCACATGCGCAAAGCATTCTGTGCCTGCGCAGAGGTTAAAAGAAGTCAAATGGTGGCATCTAGGCAGGTGGGCGGAGCCTCATGCTCCCTTCGTGAACAGCTGTCCAACAATCCACAGGCACGAACGAATCAGGAGCATTTTACCCCTGATTTGCACCAATATTACTTCTAGTTTCTTCAAAGAAGTAAAATGAACATGCCATTATTCCACTGGAAATATACTAACATTTTGTAAAATACAACTACAGTGGTAACTCTACTTAATAATGCCTCTACTTAAGAACTTTTCTAGATAAGAACAGGGTGCTCAAGATTTTTTTGCCTCTACTTAAGAACCATTTTCTACTTAAGAACCCAAGTCCGGAAAGATTTCCCAGGAAATTTGAGAGATTTTTAATCCCAGCCATTCCCCCTTTAATCCAGGCCGTCTCAGACTTTTCTGGACTGCCAGAGGAGCCTTTCAGTGGTGCTTAAGGAGGCTTTGGCAGCCCAGAACGAACAGAGTGTTTTCCTTTCTGTGGGCGCTTGGAGAGGTAATAAACCACTTAGCTGTGGTGACTCCCTCGCGCTACCTCCCATACACCCAAATTGAGGTTGCCTCCTGTAGCAAAGGCGGAAAGGCAAAAGGGGGCTCTCACCTCACCTTCTTCCTTCGGCAGCGACTGTCCTCCTCCTCTTCTTCTTCCTCCTCCTCCCACCCAAATTCTGAGCTTTTATTTCTTTCCTAATGGGTTTGCACGCATTATTTGCTTTTAGATTGATTCCTATGGGAAAAATTGCTTCTACTTAAAATTGTTTTTACTTAAGAACTTGGTCATGGAACAAATTAAGTTCTTAAGTAAAGTACCACTATATCTTTAGAAGATTGTGGACCTTTCATTATGTTTTGCCACAATCCTATGAACATCTACTAGAAATAAACTGGATAAAATACAGTTACATTATTCTCAAGTAGATTGGAACTATGTCCACCATGGGTCACAAATCACTTTACCTGGCAGGAATTATTTCTTTCAGGAGGAAGAACATTCTGTTTTACCCCTTGACCTCAGAGATCTGCTGAGGAAAAGATCAGCTAGCAAAATTGCTATACTGATAACAATACATTGGCAAAAGAGCTGTATAGGGAAACAACAGCCTTATTGTTCCAGGCTACAGACCTAGCCCAATTCTAGCACAGGTTTACTCAAGGTTTAATGCAGTCTTGAAGTAATTTCATGTAATTTGAAGTCAATGAGACTTCAAATTTATTAGGTCTTTAAATAAATGACCTAATTTCTTCTCTTGAGCCAATTCCACTCTGAAACTATAGAGTCTAGGATGCAGCACAGCTTTAGCAAATCAAATATTAACTTAGCAGGCATCTGGCAATTGTAGCCATTTTGTCTTGCCTCGGTTAAACCCATAAAGTTTGACTTTTTATATATGAAACTGAATACAAAAATCTGTCCAATGATATATTGTACATGTATTCTTTTGTTCGCTTTTCTAAAGAAACAGTTCAAAAACCAAATTGTTGCATGATTATGAAGATAGATAGTATTTTGTTTTATTTAACAGAACAGCAAAATCTTCTCTTAACAGGCACAACAAGAGTCAAACAGTAACATGCATATATCCTTAATTGTTTTTCTGTGGATTTTGAAATATTAAAAACCTTCCCCTAAAGATATTGCAGAATAACTATCAGAGCTGAGAGTCAAAGCACCAGGGAAATAAGGAGATTCCAGCATTTTTAAATGTATGAGTATATAAAGATTTCTTGTAAACTTAAGCTCTCTACAAGAATCTGAATGACTAACTGTCAAGGAAAATTAGCAGGAGATAAGAAAGGCGCTCAAGGAGGGCTGGACTTAGATCTCTTGTAGGTACACAGGCAGTCATGACTTGTGACACATTTGATTCCTCCTCAGGCTCAGCCAAGTCATGTCTTACACTGACGAAGGTAATTTCTCAGTCTTAATTATGCCATGACATTTTCCAAATTAAAGTTCCCTCTGGCATTCATTATGCTCAATTGTATTTAAATTGTTTGCTGGTTGCAATGTCTTAATGAAAATATTTCACCATTTCGTCAGTTTTACATTCAGTGCTATCGAAATAACCATTATTTGTGTGATCTTGCCACATCTGTATCTATGATATCTGCATTCTAAATATTGCACTACCAGGACATAGCCTTAACTTATTCTTAAAAATATGAAATCACCTACAAGAAGATTTGGATAGAATTGAACGGGTCCAAAGACGGGCTACAAAAATGGTGGAAGGTGTTAAGGTCAAAAGACTAAGATATGATGCTCTGGACTCCAGAGAGCATGAAGCCTGGGTAGGTTAGTATGGAGGATAGACTGTTGCCCAAGCAGTAGATCCCCTCCATGTCTCTGAAATAATCCAATGGAATGGCAAAAGCCAATATGTGGCAGGAGTTATCAACTCCAGATTTTGCCTGAAGGTTTACTCCTGAAACCTTTTCCAATGCTGGATATAGCCACAAGGCAGTGGAGGTTTGCAGTCGGAGTTTCCCTTCTAATGGTTGACCTGGGCTTCTTCTGTGTCTTGCTGTGCTCTTAGTGTATCACATTGCTTGCAGAGATTGTCTTCATGACCATTGATCTACATTATTATTATTATTATTATTATTATTATTATTATTATTATTATTATTATTATTAATTATGTCAACACAACACAGCAAACGAGATCACTATGCTGGATTTCGTATTTCATCACCAGTCAGGCGCTTCCCAAGCACCTAGGACAGTGTGATGTAGCAGCGAATTATGTTTGCTGATCCCAGTAAAGCAGCCTTTTGCAATTGACAGATGGAGATTTGGTCAATTCTGATGGTTTTCAAATGTCCGCTGAGATCCTTTGGTACTGCGCCCAGCGTGCCAAGGACCACTGGGACCACTTTCACTGGCTTATGCCAGAGTCGTTGTAGCTCGATTTTTAGATCTTCGTATTTCACTAATTTCTCTAGCTGCTTCTCCTCAATTCTACTGTCTCCTGGGATTGCGATGTCGATGATCCATACTTTCTTTTTCTCATGATCACAATGTCTGGTGTGTTATGCTTCAGAATTCGGTTAGTCTGAAGTCAGAAGTCCCACAGTAGTTTTGCTTGCTCATTTTCGACCACTTTTTTGGGCTTATGATCCCACCAGTTCTTTGCCACTGGTAAATGGTAGTTCCGGCACAAGTTCCAGTGGATCATCTGTGCCACAGCATCATGTTTATGCTTGTAATCAGTCTGTGCGATCTTTTTGCAGCAGCTGAGTATGTGATCGATTGTTTCATCTGTTTCTTTACAGAGTCTGCACTTTGGATCGTCTGTTGATTTTTCAATTCTGGCTTTGATAGCATTTGTTCTAATGGCGTGTTCTTGTGCCGCCAGTATTAGTCCTTCTGTCTCCTTTTTGAGTGTTCCACTTGTAATTATTATTATTATTATTATTATTATTATTATTATTATTATTATTACTACTACTACTACTACTACTACTACTACTAAAATCCTATATATATATTAAAATCAGTCAGCTAATTCATTCACAACCACACATTATGTCTTGACAACAGGGGAGGGGGGCTTGATCTAATTGGCTCATGCCTGGCGACATAAATGAGTTTTGGGACTCTTGCAAAAGGCGAGGAGGGTGGGGGGCAATGTGAATCTCTGGAGGGAGCTGATTCCAGAGGGCTGGGGCTGCCACAGAGAAGGCTCTTCCCCTAGGCCTCGCCAGATAACATTGTCTGGCTGATAGGACACGGAGAAGGCCAATTCTGTGGGACCTAACCGGTCGCTGGGATTCATGTGGCAGAAGGCAGTCCCGTAAGTAATCTGGTCCGATGCCATGTAGAGCTTTATAGGTCATCACCAATACTTTGAATTGTGTCCAGAAACCAATGGGAAACCAGTGCAGTCTGTGGAGTGTTGGAGAAACATGGGTGCATCTGAGAAGACCCATGACCACTCGCACGGCTGCATTCTGCATGATTTGGAGTTTCCGAACACTTTCCAGAGGTAGCCCCATGTAGTATTCTGGTAGGTTTTATCTGCTCAGTCCGCCGGAATCTGTCTTCACATGCTTGGGATAGACAAATCCCTATGTCGCTGAAGGTCAATGACCCATCGGCTACTCTCAGCCTGGTTTAGCCAGCCTGTCGAAGCTGTTGCCCGGGGTGTGGCTGCTGCACAAGCTACAGCCACTAGGAGCCACAGGTGAGAGCTGAGTGACAGATGGGGACCAAAGGTGAACAAGCTGTCCTAAAAGCTGCCCTCAATGAGTTCCTGTAAAATATATGACATGCCCCTACACCAGAGGTGATAACCCTCTCTGAGCACTCCATACACCCCTCTATGATATCTGATGTAAATAAACATTTAACTGACCCTCATTCCCAGATCTATTTTATATGCCAGGATCTGTCTCGAAGAAGAAAACCTCAACTTTTGTTTCCTGTTAGTCTTATGCCCAAATACATTTGAAAACCTGATGGACACTTAGAAAAGGACACATCAAGTCATAAGCTAGTGCTACAGCATTCCAATTGCAGCCATCCTGCAGATTTAAAGTGTTTCTGGATGTTGCAAACAATTTTTTGTTCCTCCACTGTACCTCTGGAAGAGAGGACAATTGCAAAATTGTGACTACAATAGCCTTCAGCTTCCTTGGGTTCTCATCTTACAATATCTTCACTGTCATAATGGCACTTCTGTCACCTGCTAAGAAAATATTGACAAATTTCTCCTTTCTCTGGACAAATTGAGGGAAACAATTTGTCTACCCTTAAATCAACAGTATCAACAGTAGAGACCTTCAAATTTCTAGATTTGACCATATTGCAAAAAATGGACATCAAAAACATCATAAAAAAGCACAAAAAAGAATGTTCTTTCTGCACCAACTCAGAAAGCTCAAAGTGCCCAAGGAGCTGCTAATACAGTTCCAGAGAGGAATCATTAAGTCCATCATCTGCACCTCTATAACTGTTTGGTTTTGTTCTGCAACCCAACAAAACAGACACAGACTTCAGAGGATAATTAGAACTACATAATAAAACAATTGCTACCAACCTGTCTTCCATTGAGGACCTGTGTACTGCACAAATCAAAAAGAGGGCAGTGAAAATATTTACAAACACCTCACATCCTGGACACAAACTGCTTCAACTCCTACCCTCAAAACAATGCTATAGAGCACTTTACCCCAAAACAACTAGATACAACAACAGTTTCCCCCCCCCCAAATGCCATCATTCTGCTAAACAAATAATTCCCTCAACATCGTCAAAACTATTTACTAAGTCTTCACTACTATTAATCTTCTCATTGTTCCCCTCACCCCTTTCCTCCCATAAATGATTGTATGACTGTAACTTTGTTTCTTGTATCATTACAATTTATATTCACTTGTTTCTGTTGTGGTTAGCTCTGCCCCAGCTCCTGCCCCAAGGACTGTGGGTGTGGGGGAGGCATCCACATGCTGCAGGCCTGTTTTGCCCCCGGTGAAATCTGATGATGAAGGCTCCTCTGACCAAGAAGACATGAGTGACAGGGAGGATGAGAGTGTGGCAGACAGCTCAGAAGGAGATCAATTATCTAGCTCCTCCTTGGATTCAGAACAAGAGTTAATGATACAGCCAGGCATGTGGAGAGCGATGCATAGGCAACAACAACTGAGAGATTATTATCTAAGAAAATGAGGCCACCTGTGGTTGGGTGGGGCTGTGGTAATTAGTGAGGCTGCTATAAATAACAGCCTGTGGGTTTGGCCATTGTGGAGGATTATCTGATCGTTGTGTTTTGTGACTGCTTTACTGACTTTGACCTTTTGTGTGCTGATTTTTCCCCGCTTTGAAACTAAACCAGAGCAAAGTGTGTTTCACTTTGTGAAAGAAGAAGGACTGTGAATTGCCTCACAGCTGCAATCTAAATATCACAGAACTGACTTGTACAAATTACCAGTTTGTTTGGAGACCAGTGTTCTTTGCTATACCAAAAGAGGGCTTAGTTTAGGTGAATTTTCATTGTAAAGAACATTGTTTTGAATTTTCAAACGTGTGTGTGTCTGAAATTTGTACCTGTGAATTTTGGGGAGGAGTCTACCAGAGAGCCCAACAGAACAGTTTCTAATATGATTTGATTGCTTATTTGTACCTGGACTGTCATTAAGTGTTGTACCTTAATGATTCTTGACAAATTTATCTTTTCATTTATGTACACAGAGAGCATATGCATCAAGACAAATTCCTTGTGCTTCCAATCACACTTGGCCAATAAAATTCTATTCTATTCTATTCCATCTGATGGAGCATTTCAAAATGTGGAGTGTGCCCACTTTTAATGTCCAATGGACAATGTAGCATTGTGATGGTAAATTTCTTTATCTACGTAAAGAACTAAATTACATTGTTAAACTAATGTGGATCTTCTCTTCCATAGTTAGCTATTCCATTATGATATGACTAAAAGGATTTCAGAAAAAGCATTAAGGATAGGTTGAATTAGAGCAGTAGGTTCCTATTTGAATGAGATTAAAGATTTATTTTCTCTTGGCATCACTCTGTTCTTCCTTGTTCAATGGATTATAACCCATATTGCTGATTCTAGGATATTATATGATTAGTAAACTTTATGAGTTTCTTTATCTACAAATGACATAAACCTTCTATTAAAAGATTATAAATGCAATCCCATTATCAGAGATGCAAAGGATTGGGGGGGGGGGGGTTTGGTTGCATGTAGCAATCGATTAGAATAAAATTTCAAGATGGGAAAAGCTAGGAAAAAGAGAGAGAGTCAAGAAAGTTAAAATGTACTTTGTGAAAATAGGAGGCTGCTGCATTTATTTTAAAAAAAGGATGGGGAAAAAAAGGAAAAACAGACAAACTGTTGCTAAACGCAACCACTGATCTCTACAGAACAATCAACCCACAATTAAATACAACCCAAGGAAAGAAATACAAAGAGACAGAAACAAGGTAATTTAAGATTAGTATATAACAAAATCAGAAAATGAAATGGAAGAAAACATGGATAGGCTGTAAATAATAAGGTCCAGCAAAACAGCTGGCATTTATGTTATTCATTAGAAGTTCTGATACCAATATAAATTATATTATAAAGCAGTATGCTTTAGTATGTCGTGTTGTTTGTTTGTATATCTTCAGGTTTTTTTCTTTCTCTCTGTGTGTTTATGTTTTTTGTTGTTGTTTTAAATGTAAATAATTAATAAAGATTTTTTTAAAAAAGGATTCTTTGGTTGGCTAATTGTCATATTTTTATGTCATAAGCAGTGATGGGGTCCTACTGGTATGGTCAGGTACACAGCTTGGGTAGAAATGTTTAGGTCAGCTACGCAGAACCGGTAGAAAAATTTTGATTTTTTTTTTCTTTTTTTCCCTTCTGAGCTCTGGGTATGTGTAAATGAGGCTGGATGTGTATAATTTTAGAAGAGCTGTGTGTGTGTGTGTGTACAGTAGATAATGTATATTTTTGTGTGCCTGTATGTAATATGTACGTACACATATGGCATATATACATAGAATTAAAGAGTATATTTTGGATGTTCAATAATAGTAAATAGATAGAGAAAATTGTATCTCTTTGAGGTGAGGTGAGGAGAGGCCAGGCACCCTAACCCTAACCCAAACCCTTGATGTGAGTGACGTCAAGTTGGCCATCTTTAAGCCAACTTGACCTTTAAGCCCCCCTGGTCTACATGATAATCAAGCCACTCCCACCTGGTCACATGGTTGGTAAGCCACACCCACAAAATAAGCCACACCCACAGTGTGGTAGTAAAATTTTTTGCAGCCCTTCACTAGTCATAAGGTATTATTTTTTACAAATATTGACTTGCTAGTAGCTTGCATTTAGCTGCTCAAAGTGAGTGGAAAGAGAGAGAGGATTTGAAGAGCATATGGCTTGAAAAGAAGGAGATGTTTTTTAAGAAAGACATGGTTTTCAAGAGGCTGCTCTTCCAGAAAACCATCAAGCCCCCTATTCCTAGTCTCATCCTCTTCAATCATTTATTTGTTTACTTCTAGTGATTTTTCATTCGGATTTCTTCTTAAGTTGTGTTGTGGCCTATCCCCGTCCCGTTCAGCTGATTATGGATTCTGAGGATCAAGAGAAGGGTGTGTTTTGGTGTTTGTTTGTTTGTTTGTTTGTTTGTTTGTTTACTTACTTACTTACTTACTTACTTACTTACTTACTTACTTACTTACTTACTTACTTATTTATTTATTTGTATGCCGCCCTTCTCCGTAGACTCGGGGCAGCTCACAACAGCAATAGAACAATTCATAAGAAATCTAATAATTTAAAAACATTTTAAAAACCCCATTATTAATCAGACATACATACAAACATACCATACATAAATTATATAGGCCCGGGGGAGATATCTCAATTCTCCCATGCCTGGCGGCAAAGGTGGGTTTTAAGGAGTTTATGGAAGGCAAGGAGGGTGGGGGCAGTTGTAATCTCCGGGGGGAGCTGGTTCCAGAGAGTCGGGGCTGCCACAGAGAAGGCTCTTTCCCTGGGATCCGCCAAACGACATTGGCTAGTCGACAGGACCCGGAGAAGGCCAACTCTGTGGGACCTAACTGGTCCCTGGGATTCGTGAGGCAGAAGGCGGTCCTGGAGATATTCTGGTCCGATGCCATGAAGGGCTTTATAGGTCATAACCAACACTGAATTGTAACCAGAAATTGTTCAGCAACCAATGCAGACTGCGGAGTGTTGGTGTGACATGGGCATACCTGGGGAAGCCCATGATTGCTCTTGCAGCTGCATTCTGCACGATCTGAAGTTTCCGAACACTTTTCAAAGGTAGCCCCCTGTAGGGAGCGTTACAGTAGTCTAATCTCGAGGTGACGAGTGCATGAGTGACTGTGAGCAGTGAGTCCCAGTCCAGATAAGGCCGCAACTGGTGCACCAGGCTAACCTGGGCAAACGTCCCCCTGGCCACAGCTGAAAGATGGTTCTCTAATGTGAGCTAATGTATCCTAGGCCTGTGTACTTGACACCCGAGTCTGAGAGTGAGGAGGTCTGAGAGGAAGTGCAGTGAGAGGCTGAAAGCCAACCAGGGACTGCTGTACCTTCAGAGGTGTCCTTGAGTGACTCAGTACACGACAAAGAGACCTTTCTAGATGCAAGGGTGTGCAGAAGTATTAGGAGGTAGGAATATTTTAGGAGGAAGAGATCTCTGTGTGAATAGCTCTTGTAATTATAAAAGGAGAGGTCTTGTGATGAGCTCTTTGTGAACGTCAACGTTATATTAAAGATGGCTTAAACTTGGTTATCGAGAACTCTTTCTGCTAAAATAAAGAATGTGGGAACTGCAATTTGCCTTTCCGGGATTTCTGCCAAAATACTGTGAGTGTGGTGAATAAAGACTGCATCTAAGATAACAGTTTAATGACTTTTTGGCTTCTAGCCTGAGACTGTGATAGCAGCTGGTAATTGGATATGGAATGCTGCCCAGTGTTTGCTCTTATCTCTTGCTACAGTTAACTATTTTTGCTATGTGTTTTTAAAAAAATATATGCTGAAAAATTGGATAACCCGGTTGTGTATGGACCCATTTCTTGGGGGGGGGGCTTCTACCGTACACAGAACAAGTTTAAAATAACTGAAGTCATTTTTCCTTAATCCCTATCCAAATTTTATATTACAAGAGTCAGAAGCAATGTTTTTCAAATGAACTTTGAACTTTTCAGATTAACTTTTTGCCAACCAGCTAACTAAGTTATATAAGAAGCACATCACAATATTAATCGGGGATTTTAACTACCCTGATATCAACTGAGAGACAAACTCTGCATCAAGTGGAAGATCCAAAGGGGTCCTAAGAAACCTAGCAGGCAACTTTGTTTCACAAAAAGTAGAGAAAGTAGCAAGGGAGCCATATTGGACTAAATTTTCATTAACAGAGATGAAATGATAGAAGATGTTGAAGCTACAGGAACCTTGAGGGGGAGTGATCAAGCAATATTGGAATTCAACATTATGTAAGCACAAGCAATAGAACAAAGTCAAACTAGCATCGTGGACTTTAAGAGAGCTCATTTCAATAAACTTAGAACAGTAATGGCAAATCTATGTCATGTGTGTCACAGGTGGCATACAGAGCCACATTTGAGGGCACATGAGGCATTGCTCTATGTCAGCTCCAGCTGATTTTTTATTGCATTCTCTTTGCCCATGTTTGCTCTCCCCAGGCTTCAGGAAAGCCTCCTGAACCCTAGGGATGGCAAAAAACAGTCCAATAGCCCAACCGGAAGTTCAGAAATGAACTTCCAGGTGGACCATATTTCAGCATCCTCAGGTTCAGCAAAGCCTCCTGAAGCCTGAGGATGGCAAAAAATGGCCCAATGACCCAACCAGAAGTTTAAAAATAAACTTCTGGTTGGGCCATTGGGCCATTTTTCACAATCCCCAAGATTCAGGAAAGTCTCCTGAAGCCTGAGAGTGGTGCAAAATTGTCCATTGGGCAATGGAAGTTCATTTCTGAACTTCTAGTTGGGCCATTGGGCCATTTTTCACTATCCTCAGGCTTCAGGAGGCTTTCCTGAACCCTGGGGCTGCTGAAATAGAACCAACTGGAAGATTGTTTCTGAACTTTGGGGCCATTTTATTTGCTCTCCCCAGACTTCTGGAGGCTCTCCTGAACCTTGGGGAGAGTGAAAAACAGCCCAATGGGCCTACCAGAATTCCAGAGGTGCAGGGCGGTGTGTTTGTGCACATACACAGCAGAGCAGCATGGGGTTGTGCACATGCATAGGGGATGGCATAGCATTATGAGTGTGAGCATGCATGTGCACACTATCATGAGTGCACGCACCCATTTGGCACCCGACCCCAAAAAGGTTTGTCATCACTGATTTAGAGAGAGCTTGGGAAGGATCCCATGGATGAGAATCCTCAGGGTCTTGGTTCCAAGTTAAAAGTTGCCAAATGCCAAAAAAGTGTTTTTCCCTGGGGCCTTTTCCTATCTGTCCCTGGTCTAAAAGAAGGGCAAGCTGGCAGATACAATAAATACACAGTTGTTTCCTTGCCAATTCCTGGCTGAGCTCTCTCTAGCAAGGGTTTTTCTAACTTCAACAACTTTAAGGTATACATGGACTTCAGCTGGAGTTCTGGGAGTTGTAATCCAGCCCTAGTTAAAAGGAATAGAATAGAATAGAATAGAATAGAATAAATGTATTGGCCAAGTGTGATTAGACACAAAAGGGATTTCTCTTTGGTACAACTGGGATTCTAGGAGTTGAGGTCCAGTCTTATTTAACACAGGTAGCCCTAGACTTACCACAGTTCATTTAGTGACCATTCAAAGTTACAACAGTATTCAAAAAAAGTGACTTATTACTATTTTTCACAGTTAACAACCCTTGAAGAATCCCCACGATCATGTAATAAAAATCCAGATGCTTGGCTCCTGGCTCATATTTATGACTGATGCTGTGTTCCAAGGTCATGTGATCTCCTTTTCTGACCTTCAATGGGGGAAGCCAGATTCACTTAACAACTGAGTTATTAACTTATCAACTGTGGTGATTCAACTATGGCAAGAAAGGTCATAAAATAGGACAAAAAACATTTAACACGTCTCACTTAACCCACACAAATTTTGGGCTCAGGTTGAGGATTACCTGTATGGGCTCCAAATGGAATTTCTAGGAGTTGAATTCCAGCCCACGTGGCACGGAAGAAAGCAAATTGGCAGCAAGGTAAGTCAGAACCACCACCACCACCCCAGAATCAAAGTTATATATGTGGAATACTCCTTTCCAGAAAAAAAAAGTCTTTGTATATTAATTACAGGATAACTGCCATTTCAAATAAATATATATGCACAACATGGTATCACTAAACAATTGAAATTCATTAGGTAATTCATCATAAATAATTCAATCTTTGAATGGAATTTGCATTGGACTGGATTGGAAATATCAAAATTCCACCTGTCAGAATGCTTATATGATCATAATGGATGGTATTCCAACCCTAAAACAAGCCACAATTAAGTTGAACATTGATTTTTAAGATTTCAAAACTAATGTTGAAATTAGGATATGGACAATAGCACCTAAACTAACAAAAACAAAAAAAGATTTAATGTGCCTCCTGCATCATTTTTATTACCTTCATGATATTAACCATTCAATTGTTAAAGTCTCCAAGACTCCTAATTCCTTTATTGACATACTCCTTATAGCAGAAGTAGCAGGTTACGTGAAGATACATATGAATAAAATCCATTTATATCAATTAGAAGGGCTCATATAGGGTATTGAGAGAGAGAGAGAAAGAGAGAGAGAGAGAGAGAGAAGAAAGAAAAAGAGACAAAGTAACCCACCTAGTGACATTATCACCCAGCTACATCTGCCAAGTCACATGACCAGTAAGCCACACCCATCCAATCACATGACCACATAGCTACACCTGGCAGGTCATATGTCCAGTAAGCTACCAGTAAGCCACATCACATCATGATCACATGACCATCAAACCACACACATAAGCCACGCCCACAGAACCAGTAGTAAAAACAATTGGAACCTACCCATGTGTTCTGCCGGCGTGTTTCAACCGCCTCTAATTACAGGGTAATTAGTCCAGGAAGACATACACCACACGATAAAAGGAAAACCCAAAGATTTTTATAAACATAAAAACAGAAACAGCTCCCTTTTTAAATGTCAAAGGGATTTTCTGGTACACAAAAAGCACAGGTTAAATGCAATCCAATTGCTCACCCAATAACTGGGAAATTGAGTCCAATTCTAAAGTTTAGAGAGTCCCCACACAATCTTGAACAGCACAAAAACCACAATCTTGATGAAACAATGAATCAGATAAACTGCCATGAGGATAAAACATCAGACTGCACTTTTATCTGTAGCACTAATTACAGCAGCCCCACCCAACCACAGGTGGCCTCATTTTCTCTTGTAATAATCCTTCAGTTGTTGTCTCCTATGCATCACTCTACGCATGCGTGGATGTGTCATTAATTCTTGTTCAGAATCCAGGGATGATTGATTGATCTCCTCCTGGGCTGTCTGCCAAACCCCTCTCTTCCCTGTCACTCACGCTTCCTTGGTCAGAGGAGGCTTCATCAGCAGATTCCATCAGGAGCAAAACACATCCACCTGCACATTCCTTGGGGCAGGAGCTGGGCCAGAGCTAACTACAACACCCATGATAGCTCGTATCTCCTAGGAGTAATATATAGCATTTTGGCAATGGTGTCATGCTGATTCATCATATCTGACCTATGATAATACAACCCCATATGCTTGGAATCATTCAAGTTAAGAAACTTTGAGAAAAATAAAGGCTGCAAAAATCCACTTCCCACTGTTACATATTTTTACATCAGCGTATGTCAATATAAAAGAGGTAAAAATTGGGACAATGCCTGTGTCAGATGCATCTAATTTTCAGCAGGGAGATTAAATCAGGTTCAGGTGGATGGTTTGATCTTTTCTGTTATCTTATATGGGTCAATTAAATATCCGGTAGTTCTTGGCTGCTTTACAAGGCAGCTTAATTTTCTAGTACCCTTGGGATGCCATAACAGTTATAATTTTGATTCCTCCCTTCAGCAGTTCCATGTAGCGTATGGGAATTTCATAGATTAGATCATCTTTGTGGTCTCAGATGCTATTCAGCAAAAGTAATGATCTGTTATTATTTATAGTGTGTCTAATCAGAATGCTCTATGCATAGCTTACAGATTCTCCTTATTTTTCCTCTCTACTTGCTGTATTTTCATATATCAAGTCTTGTTACTTTTATAGACATGATGAACCAGAGTACCTCCGGAACCGCCTGCTATCGCATGAATCCCAGCGACCTATAAGGTCCCACAGAGTTGGCCTTCTCCGGGTCCCGTCGACTAAACAATGTCATCTGGTGGGGCCCAGGGGAAGAGCCTTCTCTGTGGTGGCCCCAGCCCTCTGGAATCAACTCCCCCCCGTAGATTAGAACTGCTCCCACCCTCCTTGTCTTCCGTAAACTACTCAAGACCTACGTATACTGACAGGCATGGGGGATTTGAGACATTTTTACCCCAGGCTCCTTATAATTTATGTTTGGTATGTATGTGTTGTCTGGTTTTAATATGATAGGGTTTTAGTTATTTCTTTTAATATTAGATTTGTGCCACTATAATATTGTTTTTATCATTGTTGTGAGCCGCCCCGAGTCTTCGGAAAGGGGCGGCATACAAATATAATAAATTATTATTATTATTATTATTATTATTATTATTATTATATCACTTTCTCACTTATATCTTCTTCTTCTCTCTCTCTCTGCTTGAACATGAAGTCCACACACTCTTATGTAATGGGCATTTAATTTTATTTTTAATATCAAATTTGCTTCACAAAATGCTTGATAGTACTTGGAAATCTGTATAGTTTTTAAACTATGTAATTTGCCATTAGCTGAGTGCTATTCTTTATTTATTTATTTTATTTTATTTATTTATTTTGTCCAGGTTACAGAGGATATACTCATAGTAGAAAGAATCAATGTAGGATAGCGGGAAAGATAAAGGAATACATTAAAACAATGAGAGAATAGAAGAAAATATATAGAAAAGAAATAAGAGATATATAAGAAGTATAGGAGAGGCAAATAGGACAGGGGATAGAAGGCATGCTGGTGCACTTATGCACACCCCTTACTGACCTCTTAGAAATCTGTAGAGGTCAACCGTGGATACTCTCAGGGTAAAATGCAGAGTTTATACTTAAAAATACGAAGCCTGTATTTTGTTACCATCACTTGTACAACGCTTGGTCACAATTAGAATACTGTATGCAAAACACCATTGTTTAATAAAACCATCAGAAATAACAGAGCTTATGGTTATTTTCCCCCCAATTAGTAAAAGGTACAGAGAAATGCAACACAATTTTACAGAATATTTTGTAGTTTTCGGTCCTTCCTGCTATGAAGAAAGAAGTGGCTTCTACATGAGGTTTTATAATTAGTGTTGGGCGAACCCAACAAAGTTCGGGTTTGGGTTCGGCGCCCGAATTTTTAAAAAAGTTCGGTTTCGGCACCCAAGCCTGAACCCGAACTTTTGCCGAACTTTCAAGTTTGGTGCTCGGGAAAGCGCCAGGAAGCGCCGCCACCCAGCTGTCACCTTCCAAAACAGTCAGGGCGCTTCCCGGCACTCTCCCAAATCCGAACCCGAACTTTTGCCGAACTTCCGGGTTCGGCGTTCGGGAGACCACTGAGAAGTGCCCCGGCTGTTTCTGAAGCGGCGCTTCCCAGAACAGCCGGGGAACTGTCAGCCAGTTGGGAGGTGCAAAAGGAGTGGGGAATTCCATGAGGGGATTCCAGGGGCGGAGCTTTGACATCACTGAGACGCCCTTCCTGGAGTCCCTGTTTCAGCTGGCCAGGAAGGACATCTCAGTGACGTCCAAGCTCCGCCCCTGGAATCTCCTGGTGGTATTCCCCACCTCCTTTTTCACCTCCCGACTGGCTGACAGCTCCACGGCTGTTTTGGAAGGTGACAGTTGGGCAGCAGTGCTTCCTGGCGCTCTCCCGAACCCGAACATTTGCCGAACTTTTGCAAAATTCGGGTTTGGGTTCTGTATACCGAACCGTACAAAATTCGGTACGAACCAGAACTTTGCAGGTTTGGTTTGCCCAACACTATTTATAATGAATAGAGTTACTCTGGCTGGCCCCAGAGTGGGGTGGGAATGGAGATTTTGCAGTATGCCCACCAAGCCACGCCCACAGAACCGGTAGTAAAAAAAAAAGGTTTTCACCACGCACTGCTTTGCTCCTTTGTTTAGAATCTACATCGGAACCTTCTACTGCCACACCAAGTAAAATGGGACCTTGGGTGAGCAGGGTATGGATTGCTATTTTATAGTCACAGGGCTTCAAGGAAAATCTTGCATTTGGATGCACTCCAATTCACCCATTTATTAAACTGTCGTGTTCAAGGAAAAGGGTTCAGCTCACACTCTGCATTGCAGCATATAGAATGACTGTCCTGTCTTCTCTGCCTGCATGCATGTGTAAATTTGTGAACATAACATTATGTTCCTTAGGAGATCCTTGACCCCTTGGAGGCTGCAAATTTATTTTCCTTGGCAAAGGAATGTTGAAGGATTAGTAATGGGTAGTCGCAAAGATTGATTATATCCATGCATTATAAATTAGCACAACACTTTTGAACCGGTGTGTCTTGACAAATATGCTTATTATATATACATATAATAAAAAAGAAAACAAAGTATTATAGTTCTGCATATTTCCCATGGATCTCTGTCTCTCTGTGTGTGTGTGTGTCTCTCTCACACACACACAAACACACATCTCCCCCCTCTCTCTGTCTCTCTGTTTTTCACACACACACAAACACACAGAGAGAGAGAGAGAGAGAATGAAAGAGAGAGCATACTAATGGAATGAATATGTACTCTGTGTATATATATATGGGTTGGGCTGAGAGGCAAATAAGGAGCTGTAATGTTCCTTCAATACACCAGGGTGATTTGACACAAAAATATGTAACCCTTCCCTGGTGCAGAACTGAAGGGATTGGATACTGTAGCCTAGAGGATAATTCTCTGCCTTACAAGGCAAAAGTTGCAGGTTCAAGTCCCAGTGGGTATGGCTAGCTGATGAGGCCAAAATAAGGCCGAAATAGATCTATCCTAGTCTCCCTTAATTTTCAAATTCAGCAAAAAAACATGTGACCTATATATGTATATGTGTATATATATATTCATAGATCCACTGACTCCCCAGGAAGTTTCTACACAGCAGGCAATTGCTGAGCCATCAAACCACACCCAGCCATCAGTATTTATAGAAGGAAGGCAGCTCAGGTCTCGCTGTGTTCGCTCTAGAACAAGGACAGAAGCACCAGCATGAAGATGACGAGTGGGACCTTGTCAAAACATTGCCAGAAATTTCTAAATCCTACATGGGAAGAATATATATATATATATGACGGTCTTGGTATATTCGGGTTTCTTCCCATGTAGGATTTGGAAATTTCTGGCGATGTTTCGATGAGGTCCCACTCATCATCTTCAGGCTGGTGTTTCTGTCCTTGTCCTAAGGCGAACACTGCGAGATCTAAGCTGCCTTCTTTCTATAAATACTGGTGGCTGGGTGTGGTTTGATGGCTCAGCAATTGCCTGCTGTGTAGAAACTTCCTGGTGAGTCAGTGGGGTAACATCTGGGGTCGTTGATGTAGCTGAAGTATGCTGATTAGTTAATGGTTGTTGATTAGGCGTGATATCCTGGGTAGTTGGAGTTTGCAGGCTACTTGATTGTTTTGCAATATGTGTTCTGAGTCTAGTTTCTGTTTTTATGGCTGGGTTATATTTGTTTTTGTAGATTTTCACGGGTATATGTATGTAGATTGTTCTGAGTTCTGGTTTTGCCCCATATAATATTTCGAGTATCTATGCGACGTTTCGGTGAAATCACATTCACCATCATCAGGCTGAAGTTGTAAGCTTCGTGCTGCTGTAAATATAGTTTTAAACTATATTTACAGCAGCACGAAGCTTACAACTTCAGCCTGATGATGATGAATGTGATTTCACCAAAACGTCACATAGACACTCAAAATATTACACGGGGCAAAATCCGAACTCAGAACAATCTACACACACACACACACACACACACACACACACACACACACACACATATATATATATATATATATATATATATATATATATGGAAGAGAAGCAGTGGTGAGTTGTTCCTGGTTCAGTCTGGTTCTAACAACTAGTAGCGCCAGCAGCAGGAGGCTCCGCCCATCCACTTGTGACATTTCTATGCATGTGTAGAAGCATTGTGTGTGCAAGAGCACATATGAACCAATAGTAAAGGGTTTTAGAGCCCACTACAGAAGAGAATATGTAGAGAACAAACAAAGCAAATGTGAAGAGCAATTTTATTATGGCTCTTAAAACAGAATATGTTTCAGCCATTCAATAATATACAGTGGGCTGGGGAGTGGGTTAGTCATAATATTCTTTAACCTTGAAAACATCCTAGGGAATTTTTAATGATTTTAGCATACTTTGATTTGCAAAAATGGAATAGAATAGATTAGAATACAATTTTATTGGCCAGGTGTGCTTGGACACACAAGGAATTTGTCTTGGTGCAGATGCTCTCAGTGTACATAAAAGAAAAAGATACATTTGTCAAGAATCATGTGGTACAACACTTAATGATTGTCATAGAGGTCAAATAAGCAATGAAGAAACAATCAATATTAATAAAAATCTTAGGATACAAGCAACAAGTTATAGTCATACAGTCCTAAGTGGGAGGCAAATGATGGATAGGAATGATGAGAAAAACTAGTAGAATAGAAGTGCAGATGTAGTAAAAAGTCTGACAGTGTTGAGGGAGTTATTTGTTTACTAGAGTGATGGCGTTCGGGAAAAATCTGTTCTTGTGTCTAGTTGTCTTGGTGTGCATCGCACATGCACGAGTGCCCATACCCCTAATTCAATGCCTAGAGAGGGCAAAAACAGCTTTCCCCATCTCCTGGAGACTGTTTCTCAACTTTTGGCAGGCACAAGAGGCTTGTGATTTTCTCTCTCCAGGCTCCAAAGGCTTCCCTGGAGCTGAGGGAGGATAAAAATGCTCTCCTCCATCCTCCAGGAGGATCTCTGAAAGCCAAAAAAGCCCTCCCAAAGCCACTGTGCAAGCCAAAAATCAGCTGGCCAGCACACACATGCATGTTGCCGCTGGGCTAGGGCAATGGCTCACGTGCCAGCAGATATGGCTCCTTGTGCCACCTGTGGTACCCGTGCGATAGGTTTGCCATCACTGATATAGGATCTCCTGTTCGAGCATGGGGTGGAACTAGAAGACCTCCGTGGTCCTCTCCAACTCTACATTTTATGTTCTATATTCTATGTTCTATGCTGCTGCTCCTTTCTAGTTGTGCACTAAGAATAGAGAATTCCCATTCAATTACTAAAGCATGCTTTTATCTTTTAAAGAGCCTGCCTAAGTGAACCAACAAAATATAATAATAATCATAGTAATAATAATAATAATAATAATAATAATAATAATAATAATAATAAAAAATAACAATAACAATAATAATAATAATAATAAATAATAATAATAATAATAATAATAATAATAATAATAATAATAATAATAATAATAATAATAATAATACTTCACCGCTACATCACGCAGCCCTAGGTGCTTGGGAAGCACCCGACTGGTGATGAAATACGAAATCCAGCATAGTGATCTCGTTTGCTGTGTTGTACTGACATAATAATACCATGGCCAAGAATTTCACAAAACATCAAGAAATTACAGCTTCCTGCAATAACACCAGTGGAGCTTTAAAAAACTGCACTACTCAGAACATTGTACATGTTAAGAAGATACTTTGTTGATAGCTAGGACACCAGCATCAATCCATATAAACCATTAGCACTAGTCAATGATATTTGTGATGAATTTTTAAATGTCCAGTTGACTGAGTTTCATGTTTAATGAAGTAAATAAATAAATAATAATAATAATATCCATAATAATACGGATATAATACAATTATTAATAATATTATTCAATAATATTATTCAATATTATATAAGATTATATAATACAGTATTAAATATGGATATTATTATTATTATTATTAGTAGTAGTAGTAGTATTAAGTCAGTGGTATTGGTGACACTTTTTAAAATGTTGATTGGGTTTCATGTTTAATGAACAAAAGAGATAACAACAACAACAACCCACCATCATCAACCATCAGCATCATATTGGTGACACATTTTAAAATGTCCAGTTGACTGAGTTTCATGATAATGATAATGATAATGATAATGATAATGATAATGATAATGATAATGATAATGATAATGATAATGATAATGATAATGATAATGATAATGATAATGATAATAATAATAATAATGATGATGATGATGATAATAATAATAATAAATGCAACTTAGGTCCTTTACTAGGACTTGAACTGTTAAATTTTTACCAGTCCCAGACTGTGAATTTAGTTAAAGATTAAATCAAGAAGTAGAAGGAAAAGGAGAAGGAGAGGGAGAAGAAGATGAAGAAGGAGAAGGAGAATTATTATTAGGCATCACAAATCCTTAAGGTTTCCTTTTCTTGTTTCTTTTCATATTCTCTTCCTTGCTAAAACAGACATGCTGTGTTTTGTAACATTCCTTCAGGCTCATTTGGAGTAGCCATAAACATTAATCTTCACCAAAAGCCAAATAAATAGGCGCAGCTCAAAAATTGATCTGGGATCTAAAAATAAAAATATTAAAAACTACAAGCTATTTTTTAAAAGTTATGGGTCCAGAAACATGTATTCCACCAAATTGTGAACAATATAGGTTCTTTTTCCTTCAGAACTCTGTCATTAACTCATGCTATTTGTGAATACCACTTGGAAATTGGATATGGAAAGTGGCATTTCAAATATTAATGTTGGAAAAGTTTTGAAAATAACAGTCTTAGAATACAAATGTAATCTTAACTCATGACACTTACTGTACTGTTCATGCATTCTGAAGAAATCTATGTGTATTCCAAGAATTTAAGATGGTTTCTTCAAAATAGATAGATGCTGTAAACTATTGTCATGGCTTGCTCAGAAACTGATGACAGTTCTGTTACTATAAAATTTTCACTGGTAATGAGGTTTACTGGAATTTCCAACAATACATTGTGAAAAGTAGATATTACATTTGGGAATGTAACATACAGATTTCTAAGTGATGCTTGCTTTATTCCTGCAAAACAATAATTTATTTCATGAACTTGGAAAATAAGGAAGGTCCACTTTTTCAAAGTTACATTTCTGCTGCACACAACCTGAGGTAAAGAAAGCTAGAATTTAAAACCACAGTTCCCAAGGGAAATTTGCTTTTCAATAGCCAAATTATTGTTTATGGGGAACATCTCTTGAAAGCATCTCTTGAAATGACTTGGCTTGTTCCAGTGTTTTCTAGCAAATCTCATAATTACTACCGCAACCGAATTCTGACTCTAGTTTAGGGGCAATCACATTTCCAATGTTAGTTTAGTTTTATGAAATACGTTATGACTCTCAGTTATTCATGCTCATGAGAATAAATACAATTACCAAAAGCCATAGAGCTGCTTAATCGTAAATTCTGCAGAAACCAAAGCAACAATAATAACGGTATTATTTATTTGGCTATTGTCTTTTCTCCTAACTGTGTCCTCTAGCAGGGTATTCTTGAATAACATTCAGGAACTCTTGTTCTATTATTCATGCTTTATTTTGTTTTACTTTCTTGAGTAAATATTGAAGCTTTAGAAGGGCCTGAGGGATATCCTGGAGTTTTGAATCTCTGGTTAATCTAAGCAAATGTGGTTGTATTGCAGAACTTGGCTGCAGATAATGAATTAAATGCTATGTTCTCCACAGAAACTTCGCGCAATCAGGAAAAAGAGAAGCAAATGTCAAAAAGAAAAATGACAAGTCTGTTCTGTTCATAAACTAAAGCGAAGGCTTTCAAAAAAATCAATCACTAAAACTTATCTTATAAATTCTCCTTGTCAGATCTCTCCTCCAAAAGCAAGAGGGGGGTGTCAAAAGCGGCAAGGAAGGAGATTAAATAGCTGAAAGGCAGAGATTGTGAAACAAATATAATCAGGCTAGAGGAATTTTCAAGATTCATGACCCACAGAATTATTGTAAATTGTGGTAGAATGATTATAATCAGTGGTGGCCTCCTACAGGCACCATCAGGTACACAGTACTGGTAGCAAATTTTTTGATTTTCCCCTCCCTTTTTCCCCTCCTTCTGGGCTCTGGGTATGTTTTTTCCTATCACAGCAAATGAGGTTGAATGTGTATAATTTTAGAACAGCTGTGTGTGTGTGTATATATAGTAGATAATAAGGGGTCGGCTACTGCCCAGACAGAGGGAGGGAACGTAGTGGGGCAGCGAAAATGGAGCTCCACCCCAGAACACCCAATTTGCACTGAAAGATGTTGAAACAAAATGCATAAGCCACGCCCACAGTGTGGTAGTAAAAAGTAGCCCATCACTGATTATAATGTATATTTTTTTCAACATCTTACAGTACTTCACATCTTTTGCTGTTGTAACATATCCAGGGGTGGGCTCCAGGGGGTTTGCAGGGGTTCGGAGAACCTTTAGCTAAGATTCTGTATAGTTTGGAGAATCCCAAATCCCACTCGTGGCTGGCCCTGCCCACCCCTCGATTCCCCTCCCAGGAGTCCCCATGTGGCCCGTTTTGGATGCAGTTAAGTGAAGGGCACATGTGGAGGCTTAGGAATAGCAAAAAAATGGCCTACCAGAAATTCAGGAAGGCCAGTTTCTGGCCTCCAGAGGACCTCTGCAGCCTGGGGAGGCCATTTTCAACCTCCAGGAGGCTTGAGGAAAGCCGCTAAAGCCCAGGGAGAGCAATAATACCTCACCTGCTGTGGTGCAGGAGGCCAACTATGCCACCCAGCAACCAGGTAGAGAACCCCTTGCTAAGATCTTTCCTTGGAGCATTAAGTGAAATATGCAGTGAAGGGCTACCAAAATTTTTACTACCACACTGTGGGTGTGGCTTATGCAGGACACCCTGCATTTTCTTTCAACATCTTTCAGTGCAAATTGGGTGCTCTGTTGTGGAGCATTCACCCCCCTGCCCCCACCCCCGTCCAGACAGTAGCCCTCCCCTGGAAGTACACCATAGTTTTTCTGAATATCGCATGTCCAAAATGTTCTAATTTTCATTTTTTAATGGTTTAGTTGGCTTTCCCAGGTAGCTTATCGCCTCCTTTGTCAGCCCAAAGTATACCTAACAACTACCTGTAAATCCACATTTTAAATGCTTCTAGTCCAGTGGTTACCAGCATGGGGCCCATGCCCCACAGGGGGGCAATTTTCATTTTTAATGGGGGCTGACCTTGAGCTATAACTAAGATAGGAATTAAGATTCCTACCACTATATGTTTGTATGTTAAGTTATGTTTCTGTGTACTGTACATACATTTTTTAAAAAAAAATTCAATTTTTGTCATTCACAGTTCATTTTGTTCCTTCTTCAGCATCCTGTCTTCAATTATTCTATTACACATCCTGTCTTCAATTATTCTATTAACTCTTGTCCTGTGGTGACTTATCCTATGGTGAGTTGGATGTGGTAAATTGGCTGTGGTGACTTGTCCTAGACCCCTCTTTGGTATATTTTTTAAAGATCTCTTCAAACATATTTATAACCATTTTCAAGTTTGTCGTGTTTATTTTTGTCATTCTGTGCCTGATTGGTAGGACACACAAATAAACCACAATTGGGCATTACTAGATGTTGGCATTCCCTTCGTTTTTTGGCACTTTGAATTATTAAAATAACTGCCACACATTCATTTGCCAATCAAGCATAATGAAAGGTGTTATTACAATGCTGTTTTTGTGTTAAAGATGACTGTGATCTATTAAAGGTTCTGTGTATTACTCACTGCTTATGTTTGGGTACCTCTAACTTTACCAGGGTTTTGACTCCTATCTCATTCATTCATACCCCCTTGAATGTATTAAGCTTTAACCTACATTTTCTTGCCTATGAAACAGATACAATTCAGCAAAGGGTGTAAAGATGTTCACAAAATAATATTGTACAATGTCTTGCTTATTAAAATTGTGCTACTAGTGCTTGCCCTCTGGAGAAACTGGTTATATACACCATAGCTAATGGGAAAAAAGTGAATCATACAATGCATTAAAACTTGTTTCTCTGTGACTAAGCTTATTTCATGGGAAAGCTATCTGCTGAGTTATCAAACCATAGCAGAAACAGAAATTGGGCACACTATATATTTTTTATTTTACTTTGTTAATTTTATCATTTTGCACTATAATCCAACATAATGCCATAACAAATATTGATAGAGACCTGCCATGCTTGAGAAACTGTTGGTCAGATATAAAATCGCCTTGGGTTTTGGAAAAGATCAGAAGCAACGTGAGAAAATATTATTATTTTACTGAAAGAGTCATAGATGCTTGGAACAAACTTCCAGCAGACGTGGTTGGTAAATCCACAGTAACTGAATAAACCTGGGATAAACATATTTATGATTTGATTTGATTTGATTTGATTTGATTTGATTTGATTTGATTTGAATGCCGCCCCTCTCCGTAGACTCGGGGCGGCTAACAACAATAATAAAACAGCATATGACAAATCTAATATATATCTATCCTAAGATAAAATACAGGAAATAGTATAAGGGCAGAGTAGATGAACCATGGGGTCTTTTTGTGCCGTCAATCTTCTATGTTTCTAAAGACAAAAAAAAAAGTTATTGCACTTTTTATTCATTTGGGGGGGGGGGGGGGTTATCCAAAAAAGACATGAAGCATTTGACTCAAAAGGCATAGTATAAAAAGTTTGGACCTAAATGTTGGCATGAATATGACCATTAGATAGTAGTGGGTTTCACTTACCTTCGCTACCAGTTCAGAACTGTGAACATGCGTGCGGGGGCACTTCTGCATATGCTCAAACCTTCTGCACAGATGATCCATGATGACCTCCGGGGGGGGGGGGAGTCAGCGGAACCTCCTTTTCCCAGGCCTTCTGCTCAGATTTTGGTATCCTCAGTTTTCCTGCCTGAGCAAAGGATTGGACTCAGGGGCAGGCTACTGCCAGGACAGGGTGGAACGCAGTGGGGTAGCAAAAATGGAGCTCCACCCCAGAGCACCCAATTTGCACTGAAAGATGTTGAAAGAAAATGCTAGGCCTCCTACATGAGCCATGCCCACAGTGTGGTAGTAAAAATTTTGGTAGCCCTTCACTGGTTGGACTAGAAGACCTACAAAATTTGTTATTCTTTTATTCCTGAGCTAAATAGCTAAGACCCTCATTGGGCTGCTTCTAGACATTCATTTTAATAAGATTTTTTAGAAACCTGCAGTTGAAAGTTCTTCATGCCTCCTTACCCTGAAGCTGCAATTTCATTTAGAATTTAATCCCAAAAAGATTGCCTTTTTAACATTTATTTTCACACTTCTCCAAAATGCACCCCCAAGAAGCCACATGTCAAAAGGCAGCACGGCTGCTGGTATCCAAGTGCTAAGGCAGGATTTATTTCAGATCCTCTCTCCTTTTTATTCCCATCTCCTTCCTTCCCTCCTTTCCTCTCCTCTCTTTTTTTATTCCCATCTCCTTCTTTCTTTACCCTCCCTTCCATTTTCTGAGGGAGAAGGCAATAAATGCCGTCCTTATTAAGAGGCGGAGGTGCCTGTTCAGATACCTGCTGCTTGTTTTTACACAAAAGAAAAAAGAAAGAAATTGCTGGCCCAGAGTCGACATTGTAACATTTTAAGGATTTCAAAAGCTGTTCTTTTAACTTTGTGGCCTTGCTTTTTGGGATAACCCGCCCCTCCCGCCCCAAACGCCTTGTTATGTCCCGGCAACAGCCAGGCATCACTGATTGGCTTATCATTTGGGCGGGAGATTCGAGGACGTCCATTGGCTACCAGGCCTGACAGCAGGCTATTTAAAAGATGTCACAGCGCAGGCTGAGGTAATTTTCTTCTAGCTGCCTGTTGCATGCGATGTTACTGTTGCTGTTCTTCTTTGTCCTAAATAAGTAAGCAGTTACCATTAATGAGTCTCCATTATTGCGAGGATCTAACATGCCCCTCCTTTGTTTAAAAAAGAAAGACATTGGAGGAAGGGAGAAAAAAAAGACACACACAAACACACAAACAAGTGCCTGTGTGTGCACATAGACAGCCCAGGAGGAGCTGGCAGGAGTAGGCATGGAGCAGTGGGCTGTTCTGTTTGGAGCCACTAACCAACAGACTGACCTGATCAAAGCTGTTCCCAGTGTGGAGAAGACTGCGGGGTTAGGGATTAGTTTGACCTGGAAAATGATCCCCCCAACCTTTGCTATCAAAGTGGGTCCTGCAGCTGCACTTTAATGTAGAAATGGGAAATGGAGCAGCCAACACAAGGGAAGGAGATGTGGCAAAGAGAAGAAAGTTTACTACTGCTTGCCTCACCCATCACCATCCAGATGCCTTCACTTCCCCCAAGCATTTCTTTGCCTACCTGGTTTCCAGCTCTGTTTCTTGCTATCATGTGCAGGAAAACAAAAGTTTGTGGGATTTTTTTCTTTTGCGAGTAGTTGAAATTGATTGATAGCACTTTACTTTTAGTCCCACAATCTTTTGTTTCTCTGCACAAGAAATGCGGCAGAGAAATCAGGTAGGCTTCCGCCCCCTTCCTCCCTCGCAATGCCAGAAGCCACATGCCTTCCACATCCCACCCAGAGCCCTTGTAATCTCCTACTGCCCATAGTATTTATTTATTTACTTATTTAATTTGACTTCTATGCCGCCCAATCCCGAAGGACTCAAGGCGGCTCACAAAAATATAAAATTGCAATAACAATAACAATAAAAATAAGTCAAGGGGGGGGAAATGAGCAGTTACTAAAATCCTGATTAAAACTTAAAAAACAGTTCAACAGCACACGTACTAGTCATTCATACCAATTCATATACATGGACAAGCTAGTGGTGGATTTATGGCTCCCAGGCCTGCTGGCATAGCCAGGTCTTCATGGCCTTATGAAAAGCCAGCAGGGTGGAGTTCGTACGGACCTTGGGGGGGAGTTGATTCCATAAGGTTGGGGCATGGATCATGGACTAGCACTGACCGAACGGGATCTGTGACATCATTCAAAGTGTTGGTTATGACCTATAAAGCCCTTCATGGCATCAGACCAGAATATCTCCGGGACCGTCTTCTTCCACACGAATCCCAGCGACCAGTTAGGTCCCACAGAGTTGGTCTTCTCCGGGTCCCATCAACTAAACAATGTTGTTTGGTGGGACCTAGGGGAAGAACCTTCTCTGTGGCGGCCCCGACCCTCTAGAACCAACTCCCCCCAGATATCAGAGTTGCCCCCACCCTCCTTGCCTTTTGTAAGCTCCTTAAAACCCACCTCTGTCATCAGGCATGGGGGAATTGAGATATTCCCTTCTCCCTAGGCTTATAAAATTTATGCATGGTATGTCTGTATGTATGATTGGTTTCTTAAATTGGGGTTTTTTACATTACTTTTAATATTAGATTTGTTTACATTGTCTTTTTGCTGTTGTTAGCCACCCCGAGTCTACGGAGAGGGGCGGCATACAAATCTAATAAATAAATAAATAAATCATGACTTCATCAGTGGCTCACTAATGGTTCAGGCCAACTGGTCTGAACTGGGAGGAACCTACCTCTGGTTCTGATTTATATGAACCGGTTGTGGGAATTCTGTCTGCTTTGAGTCTTGGTCTGACATCCATTGCTTGCCATATTTGAAATCAAAATGCATATCTATTCTATTGATACTCACAGTGGTGCAGTAAAAAAAAAAGGTTTGGTAAATTTTTCTTTTAAAAAAAAACAACCTCAAATCCATTATTTAATGTTCAGATATCTATATCACAAAGATCCTGAAAGGGTAGGAGCCAAATATAAAATGGTATGTATAATCCTTCTAGATTACTTATATTGCAATATGAGGGTAAATCATTCTACAGGGCTTTCCACAATGTGGAGATCATATTTTGAGAACGGAAAAATCAATACACATTTCACAAGAAAGAAATTACACTTTGCAGGAAACTGGCAGGTTGTTTTTCTTTTAACAAGAAAATAGCATCAAGATCATGAATATTAGATCACTGTAAAAGGATTTTAGCTTTGTTGGCCAGGTCCCACAAAATGACACCTAGGATAAATTAAAAATGATATAATCTGCTAGGGTAACTAGCTGAAATGGGAAGCTGTCAACTCATATATTACTTCAGAGTGCAGAATCAATAGAACAAACAAGATCATTATTTCCTGCATGTCCAGTCTGGCAATTGATACAACACCATAGTAAAAATCAACAACACTGTATTAGCCTTGGAGGCTATAATATGGTGGTTAGAACTACCACGGATCAGAACCATATTCAATATCTGCACGATTCCTTTCCCCTCTTAGAAAATATTTATTTAAATAAGACAAATATTTTCCTTGAAATAGAGTAGAGTAGAGTAGAATTCTTTATAAATGTGCCTATGTTCCCAATCTTGCTCGGATTATCTGGTGTTTACCAATTTATTTTCTTGTTAATATGCATAAATGTTCTGTGAGAAGCTCTATCATGTTGTTCCATTACACTATCAACATATCAATCATTCTGAAATTGGCAGCTGTTTTGAGACAGAACTCACAGCCATGTTCTAACAATCCAAAGGAATCTACTAGACTAAAAGAGTTGGAGATGGCTATACAATCTTGGTCAGGTCTGACATTTTGTCTAGCCTTTTAAAATCTTCAGGAAAGCCCTCAAAGTTTGAATCACTTCTATCAACGTTTGTGAAATAAAACAAGAAATATCCTAGAATCCACAGTTGTTATATATATTGTACCTCACACAAATATTTTATATCTTTGTGTATTCAGTTATCCCTTGAAATGTTTTGAATCTAATAGTCTTAGTATGCAAATTTGATCTATATTCAGTTTGGTCTATTGGTTAAGGCAGGATAGGCAAAGTTGGCTCTTCTACAGGGTGTGTTCGAAAAGTAATGCAATTTTTTTTAAAAAAGTAATTTATTGAACAGATTTGCACAAACACTTAAAATTCTTCAAAGTACTGTCCTTGGGCCTCTACACATTTTTTCCAGCGGACTCTGCCATGACCGGTATGCACCCTGAAAGGCATCTTTGGGGACCTCTCGCAAGGTCTTTGCCATGGCTGATTGGATTTCTTCTATGGATGAAAAATGGGTTCCTTTCAGGGCTGGGAACAGAAGTCTGCTGGGGCTACATCAGGACTATAGGGGGAGGGTAGTGTTGGCACCTGGTGTTTGGCCAGGAACTCGCAGAATCGTAGCGTATTGTGGCAAGGCATGTTTTTCGTCCATAGAAGAGATCCAATCAGATGTGACAAAGACCTTGTGAGAGGTCCCTGAAGATGCCTTCCAGGGTGTCTACCAGTCATGACAGAGTCGCTGGAAAAAATGTGTAGAGGCCCAAGTGAGTCTAAGGAGAAGGGCGGCATGAAATAAATAAATAAATAAATAAATAAATAAATAAATAAATAAATAAATAAATAAATAAATAAATAAATAAATAAATAAATAAATAAATAAATAAATAAATAAATAAATAAATAAATAAATAAATAAATAAATAAATAAATAAATAAATAAATAAATAAATAAATAAATAAATAAATAAATAAATAAATAAATAAATAAATAAATAAATAAATGGACGGATGGACGGACGGATGGACAAACAAACAAACAAACAAACAAACAAACAAACAAATAAATAAATGTAGCATCGTTGTTTCCCTCGATTCCTAATCTGAAAAAGTTCCATGGGAGGAGTTCTTTCCTTTTATTTTCCATTGGGATTTTATTGAAATATACAAAGCATACAGCTTTTCAGAATAAGAGTAATAGTATTCAGTGAAAAGCAGGACATATGTATACAATATTCAATCATTTTAAAGTCAAGGTGGATGCAAAAATTGCATTAATCTGTGAAAAACATTGCATGATCTACTTTAAAAAACTGAGAAATATTTTCTCTTATTGCTCTTTTTTTTTAAAAAAAGCAGACTTGATCAGAAGCTCACTAGTTAAAATGTAAAGTCATAATTTATTTTGTGGTTGCTTAGCAACTATACAATGCTCAGATTCCTTTACAAATGGACAAGCCAGAATGGATTATGCTTCCATTTTCAGGTATACTGTATTATACACGTACATGTACTTCCTTTTTTCAATGTCTTTCAATGTCTGTCAACCCCCCAAAATTTAAATTTTACTTTACTGTATTTGTTCAATGCATCAAGGATACTTAATTTTAGGTTTGACACTTAATAATATATTTTAGAACAATACCTATAGGAAAATAGGTATTGTTCTCAAACCTATTTTCCAAAATAAATTCTTTTTCTTGAAGCACATTTTTCTGCAACAAAGTATTTCACTATATTGTAATTTTTATCTCCAAAAGAATTATAATTGATGTTTGAATTATATGCTAATCAACAATTCTATCTAAACTAGTTTTTAAGTCATTCATGTAAAAGCTGCATGAAAATACCTGGTACAATGAATTATTCATAATTTTCTTTGAAAAATACAATATAGCATGTGCACATATATATTCCCAATATAGAGTGCTTTGAAGAAAAAAGGTCATAAGTTGCTTCTTTGGCATTCCGATAAAAATAACAAGTTTAATAAGAGAAAATTAGTATTTAATATTGCTTAGAATAATCAATAATATCATTATGGTTAGTTTGAGATTATTATTAAGCATGTGTGTTTTGAATCAGTGCAATTGTCAATAAATCAATTTGGACTGATTTTGAAGTGAAATCAAGGAGAGGGAGGGGGGAGGGAGGATGGAAGGGAGGGAGGGAAAAGGCTGGGAAACCATTTCTGTATTGCTACAAAGCTACATTCACATGCTCATTGTTTGTTTGTTTGTTTGTTTGTTTGTTTGTTTGTTTGTTTGTTTGTTTGTTTGTTTGTTTGTTTGATTGATTGATTGATTGATTGATTGATTTTTATGCCGCCCTTCTCCTTAGACTCAGGGTGGTTTGCAACATGTTAGCAATAGCACTTTTAAACAGAGCCAGCATATTGCCCCCACAATCCGGATCCTCATTTTACCCACCTTGGAAGGATGGAAGGCTGAGTCAACCTTGAGCCGGTGATGAGATTTGAACCGCTGACCTTCAGATCTACAGCCAGCTTCAATGGCCTGCAGTACAGCCCTCTACCTGTTGCGCCACCCAGGCTCTCTCTTATGAATCTTTGAATCTTTAAAACTTTTAAGGGAAGCTTAAATTAATTAACTGAAGCTTATTCCACAGAAAATAGATAACAGATAACTGCCAGCCAAGTTTGTGAACTTTAAATGTATGAAAGTATTAATACATTAGTATTTCTGTATTATGAAAATCGTTGTAAATAAATAACTTGATCACAACGTTGTAATATATATAAGAGAGAATGAATATTACAAAATTTGCCTGCATACAACTTTGTTAATGATACACACACAATAAAAAGCAGGTCTGGTATCACATTACTATTAAGTGTCCATTGCTTCTTGTTCTACCCTCAAGTGCTTTGAAGAATAGCTCCCTCTTCTTTGCGGCAACTCCTGAGGTATTGGACCGCTGCTATCATGTCTCCCCCTACTCCTTCTTTTCATTAAACTGGACCAGTAAAGGGCTGCAATTTTTTTTACTAACACACTGTGGGCATGGCTTATTTTGTGGGTGCAGCTTGCATGTGACCAGGTGGGAGTGGCTTGACAATCATGTGATCGGGACATGGCTTAAAGGTCATGTGATGGGCTTAAAGGTGGCCTCCACTCACATCAAGGGTTTGGGTTAAGGTTAGGATTCCTGGCCTCTCCTCACCTCAAAGAGATACAATTTCCCTATTTACTATTACTGAACATCCAAAATATGCTATTTAATTCTATGTATATATACCATATGTGTACATACATATTACACACAGGCACACAAAAATATACATTACGTACTATATAAACTGTACGTGTATGTATGCACACACACACATGCACGCACAGGTCTTCTAAAATTATTTAATTTTAATTATTAATGAATTATTAATATTTAATTATTTAATTATTCAACCTCATTTACTGCGATAGAAAAAACATAAACAGAGGCCAGAAGGGGGGAAAACAAAAAAAAATTCAGACTTTTTCTACCGGTTCTGGGTACCTGACCTTACCCATAGGAGCCCATCATTGAACTAGACATATCCAGTTCCTGCAACTGTTTTTCATATGTTTTAGCCTCCAGTCCCCAAATCATCTTTGTTGCTCTTCTCTGTACTCTTTCTAGAGTCTCAACATCCTTTTTACATTGTGGCAACCAAAACTGAATGCAGTCACTGCCCTTTTGCTGTGGGGGGACCAGATTATTATTATTATTATCATTATTATTATTTATTAGATTTGTATGGGGGGCCACAGGCTTTGACTGAAGCCTGCTGAGACTGAATGACTTTGGGTGTATGGAGCTCCAAGATCTGGAACTCTGACATTTTTAGTTTCTGGATAGAATGGCACTATCTCAGACAGATCCTATCCGCAACTTGGAGGTTCCTCTGAAATTGTGACTTGCTCAAAGAGCAGGTGACAGTCCTGGTTGTCAAAGAGAGCCTTTGCGCACATTCAGGTTGTATGCTAGTTGTGGCCTTTCCTGGATCAGGAGTTCCTGTGCTCAGTCATTCAAACCCTAGTCATCTTGCAATTTGGACTGGGGTGACTTTTGAAGAGCATTCAGAAGCTACAGCTGATGCAAACATGTGGGCAGTTTGGGTGGGGATTGTGTTGAACTATGTTATACCCGTTTTATGAACTGCGCTAACTCCTGGTTTGCTTCCAATTCAAGGTGTTGGTTATCACCCTTAAAGCCCTTGATGGCGTGGGCCCATGATCATTAATTTACTTATGTGTGGTGCACTGGTTTGGTGCACTGGTAATGCCACATTGATATTAATAGAGATAGAAATTTTATCTAATGTTCTAAGGGTTTAGGACAGATTCAACTTGATAAAATTACGAGGGTCGCCCAGAAGGTAATGCACCACATTCTTTTCTTCAACAATTATTTATTGAACATAATGAAACTTACACACAAGAAAGAATGACGTTTCTTCTACACTCCCTATTTTTACATGGAATCTCAATCCCGTTCTATGGCCTTCCTCCAGCGAGACACAAGGGCGCATATGCCCTGTCGGTACTATCCCTTGTTCTGGTCCTGAAGCCATTTCTGCACTGAACCATCTTCTAATGGCCTCACCCTTTGTGCCCAGTGACTAATCATACTTCTGTAGACTGCAGATTCTCCATAAACTGTACATAAATGTTTTGTGAATGTTCCCAACAGTTTCTTTCTCTGCAATAAGAAATTCAATGATGACATGCTGTTTGTAATGTACATCACTTACAGATGCCATTTTAAAACACTGCTGCAGCTACGCTGTCTGAAGAAATGCAAAATGTACACATGCACTCCTGACAATTCAAATAATGTATATCTAAAGTTTTGCATTTATATCATTACTGTAGGCTGAGAAAAAAAATTGGTGCATTGCTTTCTGGGAGACCCTCATACATTAATCCCGTTTTATTTTGGGAATATCCATAATCAATGAGAAAATGGACATTGATAATTCTTCGTCATCACTAACTTGACTATTATTTTACAATAACCACACACACACATACACACAAAGGTTCAGAGGCCACATATGAACTTGTCAGATGCAGTGCAAAACCCGGATAAGGATTATTCCATTAATATTAAATAATACAATTGTGAAATTACAATCTAAAAGAGTAGCTTTTGTTGCATAATCGCTGAAGCTCAATCTGTGGAAACAATTATGAAAATAAATGTAGCATATTCTCCTTTAATTGCAATAACCCATTTGAACTTACTGGAAACATTCTTTTTCAAGGGCAAGACTTGTTCAACGATGAACAAAAAATTAATGAAGGACATATGCCACATATCCGTTCAGATTGGTAAAAGTAACACTGAAATATCAGTTCACGGTGGCTGCTGAAAAAATAATTACATTCTCCCAGCATATTTACAGTAGCCATTCCCAAGGGAAATAAGACAAAAATACAGTGGAATCTATCCAACATCCACTTCCCCTTAATGGACAACACAAAAATATGAGTAACCTTAAGAAAATTTGTAGATTAAGCCCAGTTTGTGTTGTTTTTCTTTAAAATACTTGTTTTCTTAGGGATGAATATAAAATCACTTATTATTAGTTGTATGCATATTACTAAATAGATAGCATGACCAAGCTTGGAACTGTGCAAAGGGTTTATATGAGAATATGTAGAGCCAAATCCCAGCTTTCAGAAGGAATATCTTGAAGACATCTACCAATTCAGTAGGTTACCATTAACATAAATGCATTTTTCTGTAATCCAGGCATGTGTGTTCTCTAAAAATTATTCAGAATATCCTTCCTATGCAAACCTTCAAATTGAAATGGGGAAATGGATTCTAGAAGTTCATAGATAATGACAGATTCTAGCATTGTGAATGAAACAGCCTGGTCAAGCAAAAATTAATTATAACAGTATAATATAAATATATCGCATATAATAAAATGTTATATTTTGGAAGACTGTGGTAGAGGAGAATTTTTTAAAAAGCCAGGAAAATTATGAAAATAATGGACATCCCAGATATATTTAATATATATTGGTACCACAGTACTTAGCATTAATTGATTCCAGGAAGCATGATGAGTATCAAAAATGCTGAGTATGAAACATTTTTTCCCATGAGGAGTAACAAAGTGAATCACAAGGCAGCCAACATTGACAAGTTATAGTTTGTGCATTGAGTGCCAAACAAAGAGTACTGGGGACAAAATCCATTGAGTAACAAATTTGATGAATTTCAAAGCAGTTGAGTGCCCAGGCACCACTGTATTTGTACTTGTTAGAAAAATAGAAGACTGACGGCAGAAAAAGACCTCATGGTCAATCTAGTCTGCCCTTATACTATTTCCTGTATTTTATCTTACAATGGATATATGTTTATCCCAGGCATGTTTAAATTCAGTTACTGTTGATTTACCAACCACGTCTGCTGGACGTTTGTTCCAAGGATCTACTACTCTTTCAATAAAATAATATTTTCTCATGTTGCTTTTGATCTTTCCCCCAACTAACTTCAGATTGTGTCCCCTTGTTCTTGTGTTCACTTTCCTATTAAAAACATTTCCCTCCTGAACCTTATTTAACCCTTTAACATATTTAAATGTTTCGATCATGTCCCCCCCCTTTTCCTTCTGTCCTCCAGACTATACAGATTGAGTTCATTAAGTCTTTCCTGATACGATTTATGCTTAAGACCTTCCACCATTCTTGTAGCCCATCTTTGGACCCGTTCAATTTTGTCAATATCTTTTTGTAGGTGAGGTCTCCAGAACTGAACACAGTACTCCAAATGTGGTCTCACCAGCGCTCTATATAAGGGGATCACAATCTCCCTCTTCCTGCTTGTTGACTGTTCCCACAGTCAAAACTTTTTTATACAATCCTTCTTTTGGTAGGAGTTCTGTTAGGTTTCACCACTCTGACACATGCTTACACTGTCTTGTAGACACATCTCTATGGTCAGCTCGCAAATTAACTGACTAGCGTGTCACCTTTTGATGACAAAAAGCGGCATGTACTCTGCTGATTATATAAACAGTGCAGAGTAGATGACTGCCCCCTTTTTTCCTTTTTTGGCCCTGCTGAACTTCTTTCCACCTCCTTCTATTTTCCTGGGTGCTTCATTGTCCTCGGCTGAGGACTCATGTGTGAGACCAATCCGAAGGCATCCTCACACATGGAAGCATCCAGAAGTTATTAATATGTACTGGAATATAAGCATTTAAGCCTGCATTCTGTAAATGCATGAATCAACAGAATTGTAAGTAAAGATTGCAGTTTAGGAAGGAGTGATCATTCATTGCTAACAAATGGGATTCTAAGCCACACAATTGATTTCTTGCCATGCTGAATCCCTTTCAAGTTAAGCCAGCTGAACTCTGCTAATACTAATAATATTAGTAGCAACCAAATACCCAACAAGTTCAACCTGCAAGAAATAGATTTGAAAAAGGCATACTATTCTTTTCAATCAGGGGAGTGCTGTAGGAAGATTGCGGTACTTTTCTTATTATGAAACACAGCAGTTTGCCTTCGTTCTAGTACAGCCAAATTTGCTTATAAAAATGTTGATTTTTAAAAAAAACTTTAATCGAACTGTATATAAAATTATACCCTTTTTGTTTTCAGGATGCTTAACAAATCCTGCTATTTGTATAAATTTGCAAAACTGTTTTGGGTTCATTAATAATAATTGTGTATTGAAAAACATTGTCCTTCTCTTTTTCAGTTGCAGATGAATTCTCAAATAGAACATGACAAATATTCAGATAGAAGGACATTAGAATATGGGTAGAGCAGAATGGAATACAGCATGTAGCTGTCAAAAATAAAAATGTGTGGGTATGTGGAATAAAACGTCTAAAGCTAGCAGTTCCTTCAATAAAAGAATAATCTGCTCCTTGCTGAATTTGGAGGGAATGGAAAATCAAATTAGACTCAATAACATCAGTAGCCTTAGAAAGTGCAGAAAAAGATAATCAGTTTTTCAGCTGCTAGAACTGAAGAATACTTCATCATAATGTCATAAAGTTCCCGTGAAAGATATGTCACTTTGAAAAAAAATGGGATAAAATACCAAAGAAAAGCAGAAAAAATGGGTACAACAATATTTTATGCAAAGATATAAACTCTGGCAAGATGCTTATTTAGCTATACAAACACAATGCATTTGTGTAGAACCATTATATGTACATTATTTATGCTTGTAGGCTTCAGCAAGATTATTTATCAACAATAGAAAGACTTTCATTCAGAGACAATGGATTAACGTTTTGGTTTCTAAGTTTAAACAGTCATTTCTAAAATATTTCTTTTAAAAAGATTTCAATTCTAGTCAGTAAAGAATCTACCAACTATACAGTGTTCCTTCGATTTCTGCAGAGGATGCATTCCGAGACCGCCCGCGAAAGTCGAATTTCCGCGAAGTAGAGATGCGGAAGTAAATACACCATTTTTGGCTATGGACAGTATCACAAGCCATCCCTTAACACTTAAACCCCTAAATTACCATTTCCCATTCCCTTAACAACCATTTACTCACCATGATTACTGGTACTCACCATTGAATAAGACACTTAGTGATCCTGATATTTATAAACGTAATTATTTATTAACAATAATTTTTTTTTGTTATTTATTTGCAAAAATTATTAGTTTGGCAATGATATTTATAAACATATGACATCATTGGATGGGAAAAACCGTGGTACAGTGGAACCCCGACATAAGAGCTGCTCTACTTACGAGCAACTCGAGATAAGAGCTGGGAGGGGAGAGATATTTTTGTTCTACTTACAAGCCCAAATTCGAGATACGAGCGCCAAGGAGCTGTCTCCTGAAGCCGAACGCTAACTTCCGCGTTCGGCTTCAGGAGACAGCTGCGAAGCGGCGCGCGTGTTTTAAAAGGTTGCAGCCGGCCTGGGGGGCTCGGGGGGTGCTTGCAGCCGGCCTGGGGGGCTTGCCAGCACCCCCCCCGAGCCCCCCAGGCCGGCTGCAACCTTTTAAAACACGCGCGCGGCTTCGCAGCTGTCTCCTGAAGCTGAACGCGGAAGTTAGCTCTTTTTCTTTCTCTCTTTTACCTTCCCTTCCTCTATTTCTTCTTTTCTTTCTCCTTCCCACCTTCTTCCCTCCCTCCCTCCCTTCACTCATTCCTCTCTTACTCTCCCCTTTCATAAGTTTCCTTGCTTCCTTCCTCTGTTCCTGTCCCTTCCCTCTTTCCTTCCTTCCTTCCCACCCTCCGTCCATTCATTCACCCATTCCTCTCTTGATCGCTTAAAGCCGGTCCCTGGTGCAAAAAGGGTTGGGGACCTCTGTCCTACAGGATTGGGTGGCAGAGAAGTTGAACATATGTAAATTTAAAAGTTTAAGAAAGTTTACAAGTTAAGTGAAAGAAACTTCATTATTCATTTATATGTACATGTACATTTCTTCATTAAAAACTTGTCTTTCTGCATAATTTAGACTAACTTTGTGAGTTTTTTGAGGGCTGGAACCAATTAAAATTATTTACATTAATTCCTATGGGGAAAAGTCGTTCGAGATAAGAGCTGCTCGACTTAAGAGCCCAGGTCCGGAACGAATTAAACTCATATCTCGAGGTACCACTGTATAGGAAAAAAACTGCGAAGTATTTTTTAATTAATATTTTTTGAAAAACCGTGGTATAGGCTATTCACGAAGTTCGAAATCGAGGTAACACTGCAATTCTGAAACATGTTACAATCCTAAAGTGGCATGGAATAGCAAGTCATTTTTGGTAGTACCCATGCTACCTTGGTAATGTAGGCATTGACTTAAGCTATCAAATATTACATGCACTTTACTATGAGTTTAAATCAAATCAATATTTAAGTCAGTACATTTGCCCCAATGCACTTCTATTTCGAAGAAGTGTAATATATTGCAGTTTCTAATTTTAGCACTTCATTGTGATCGTTGCCTCTCTGAATGAATTATTGCTCTGCCTTTTTTGGCCCCTGCACAGTCTTCAGGCATATCCTGATCAATAATTTACATGAAGCTATAGAGGTGTAACATTGTCTTAGAGGAAAATTTAAAGTAATAATTTGAGGTTATAAGAGTGAATGGTTTCTTCAATATCAATTGAGAAAAATATGATGCAGATTTTTTTCAGTTCCATATTCTAGTTCACAATTATGAGATTTCTCAGCAATATTTTCAGAATACTTATTTTTTATTTATTTATTCATTTGTCCAATACACAAATACATAGGAAGAAAGATAGACATGTGATAATATAAAAGAGGGTGGAAGTGAACTTAGAGGAGAGGATATATGAGAGGAAGAGAATATATAAGATAGGTGATAGAAAAGAAAGACACTCCAGTGCACTTATGTATGCCCCTTACTGGCCTTTTAGGAACCTGGAGAGATCAATCGTGGAGAGTCTAAGGGTGAAGTGTTGGGGGTTAGGGGTTGACACAATTGAGTCCAGTAATGAGTTCCACGCTTCGATAACTTGATTATTGAAATCATATTTTTTACAGTCAAGTTTGGTGCGGTTTGTATTAAGTTTGAATCTGTTGCATGCTCTCGTGTTACTGCGGTTGAAGCTGAAGTAGTCATTGACTGGTAGGACATTGCAGCATATGATCTTGTGGGTAATACTCAAATCGTGTTTTAGGCGCCATAGTTCTAGGCTTTCAAGGTCCAGGATTGTTAGCCCAGGATTGTTATATCCAGTAATGGGCAGCCAAAATTTTTACTGCCACACTGTGGGTGTGGCTTATTTTGTGGCTATGGCTTGGTGGTCATGTGACTGGGTAAAAGTGGTTTGCCGGCCATGTGACCATGTGGGAGTGGCTTGAACAATCATAATCGTTAAAGTTAACTGTTATAACCTCATCAGTATCTCTCTCTGGGGTGACAATTTGTTTCACGTTTCCCACACTCTCCTTCCTGGGTCGCCCCCTGCCTCAGGTTGGGTAGCTAGGCAAATTGGTGCCGATCAACTGTTGAGAAAAGAGGGGAGAGGAAATGGACCCCTGCAACTCCTGACGTGCTGGTCTCCCTGCCGCTTTCTGAGGAAGAGGAAGAGGATGGAAGGGGGGGGATAGTCAGCTGGATCTGGGTACACAGCTTCATTTCCACCGGTTGAACTGCATTCCACCCTGTCCTGCCTGATGCCTATTGCCCAACCCAGCGTATATCTATATTTAGCATAAAGATAGCTTTGGAAAAGTCACTTGCCATGGAGGTGTTCAAAATAGGTGAGAAGATAGAAGTAGCATTGATAACCAAGCTCAGCCTATTACCTGCACGTACAAAGGTGAAGTGAACTCACAGCATTTATTTAAAAACATTTCATATCCACATTGTCCCTAATTTATCGAACAAATAGCAAGCAAAACTGTACAAATGGTTTTGCATGCAGCTTAATCTCAAGACAATATTGCATTCACTCATTATATTATATACAGTAAGATGTGCATTTGCTACTACTAATAGGGTTTTTTTAAATGAATATTCCACCTAAACTTATGCTTGCTAATAGAAACCAGCCAAAAGTAACATACAGGTTTGATGCTTCAAATGAAGCAGAAATGAATACTGAGGCCAGATTTTGCTCTTATAATTCTCTTTTAATATCTGAAATCCAAAGAATTAATAAGTGAAAGGCAGCAGATTACTAATCAATTCTTGTACTATTTTTTTTCAAATATACTAATTCAGTCATAAGGTAAAAAAAAAAGATTCACGTTCTTTGAGTTCTATGGTTTTATGTATCAGAACATAGTAAAAAATCATCTGGTCCTTTTTGTTGTTGTTAGTTGTGAAGTCGTGTCCAACCCATCGCAACTCTATGGACAATGTTCTTCCATTTAAGCTCACACCTACTGCTACAGTGACTGCATCCAGCCCCCTCATTCTCTGCCTTCCCCTTCTTCTTTTGCCCTCAATCTTTCCCGGCATTAGGCTCTTCTCTAGTGAGTCCTTCCTTCCTTCCTTCTCATTGGTGGCCAAAGTATTTGAGTTTCATCTTCAGTATCTGGCTTTCTAAAGAGCAGCCAGGGATGATCTCTAGGATTGACCGGATTGATCGCCTTGCAATCCAGGGGACTCGCAAGAATCTTATCCAGCACCTCAGTATGAAGACCTCAATTCTTTGGTGTTCAGCCTTTCTTATGGTCTAACTTTTACAGCCATGCATTGCAACTGGGAAAACCATAGCCTTGACTATACCCACTTTTGTTGGTAAAAAGTAAAAAGTTTTTAAAAGTCCGTAAGACATTGGTAAAAACAGGGTAATATAAACTCCTGTAAACAACAATGCATGACGTATTGCTCTCCTATATCTCCTATTCCTTTCTTCTATTTCTATATCTCTTCTTCTATTCTTTCATTGATATGTTCTATTACTATATTTTCTTTTCTATTCTTTCATATATATATATATATATATATATATATATATATATATATATATATATATATACACCCACTAAAACTCTCATTGTGTATTGGACTAAATAAATAAATAAATATTTTATGCCCCCACCCTCAAAAATGCCCATGCTGCTACAGTTTGTATCAATTGAAGCTTCCATTTGTATTTCATTTTTGTTATTCAGCATTCCAACACTGAGTTTAATAAGTAACAGTTTGTTTGAATGTTGTATTCATGAGTTTCTGGTCTTCACCTTGAGAGAGATATAGTGATACATTAAACCAATTATATTATTAGATAGGAATAACATGGGGGCAATGAATCACTACATTAATGAATTATATTGAATCAGACTATAAGGAGCATATGAATTAACCTTATAGACAGATGTGTACAATATTTGTATAGCAAATAATTATGATTTATTATCTGACAAATAGCAACTTTAAGAATCAAGCATTCTAATTTGTAATCAGATTTCCTACATGCTAAGTTAATTTTAAAAGGGGGGAAGATATTTTTAAAATTGGGTCATTTCTAATTTTAACAAGATCAATTGATCAGAAGAAAACTTTTTTATTAGTAGTAATTGGAAGTTGGGGAGAATATATTTCTGATCTGGTATAAAATTTTTATTGAATTTTAGTAAACTAGTACAACAAAGTACTAATTAATCTTAGTACTACAAAGAAATTGGCTTTGGCATTGCTTTCCGATTAAGATTTAATATTGACCAGCCATGTAAAAATAAGTCAGAGAAGAAATCTCTGAACTAGCTAAGCATAATATTTGGAATTAAGCGTGAAATTGAAATATTTTATTTCATATGGATTGTGTACTAGGCTGTGATGGATAAAAGAACGATAGCATTTGATAAGAATGCAAAATTGTACTCCAGGTTTCTACAGACTTATAGAATAGTTGAAATAAGATTAGGGCCAAGGTTTTAAAGCTTGGTGCCATGTGAAATCACTTTACCAATGGAGTATGTGCAACACAAACATCTATTGGCATTTTCATTTCAGATGGTGAACCCACCTGAATAAATACAATTACTGAAATACTGGAGTACTGGAGTGGAAATAAGACTTTCAAAGAAAAATACAGAATTCATGGTATTACATTTTTCAAAGTCATGATTATATTTTGCCCTGATGTAAATGTGTGTTTGAATTCTTGAAACATTGCAGATCACATTTTCCAGTGCTCAAAAACCAACATTTCACTGGAAATTTATTTTCTTATTATGGTATGTTCTTACATTTCAATAAGTGATTTGACCCATTCATTAGCCTAGCTTAATTCACACCTGCTTGCACATTGCTAAAATGTATTTCCCCATATTTTCCATATTGCTCTGATCCACAATCCAAATATACTACGCTAATCTTCCCATATCTCTGTTAAAGTTTTGATGTATTGTTTGGCCTAACTATGTTGTTCATTAGGAGGTGACCTTTTGTTTAGATTGGTTGGCTGACTTGGTACTAATAAGCTGACGGATGAGGTGGTTAATGAATCCTGTTTATAGAAATAATGATAAATTGCTTATTTGAAATTCTACAAACACAGCATTGCAAAGCTACCTGGAGGAGTCTCTGGAACCGAACCAATTTTACAGCAGGAAGTTTTATTGATTACATTGTGAGAGAACATTTTAATCATTTTTACAGCACTGTATAGCCAGAAGTAGTAAAATCCATTAAACAAGGATTATAAACTTTGTTTTAAACCGGATCCTAAATTATTTCTTGATGTGTAGTCGACAGCACTCTATACGATCAATCCCTGTTACTAAGGTGCATTAAAATCAAGTAGTTTGATTTTAATTGCCTCTATTTCTGCCCTTCTACAGGAGGCAGATGCCCAAGAAGCTAAATTGCTATCCCACAGACAGAATTTACATCAGGATTTATTTCCCTTCCTGCATCCCACTAACACTTATCTTACTTTGTCATCCTCTGTTTCCCCTACTGTTACTATAGCTCCAAATATCTAGAGAGCCTTCTCCCTGCACCTTCATGGTTTTGTGGAAGTAACTCTATTTCAATAAAATAATAGATTTTTTTAAAAAAACTAGTGATTTAAAGTTATGGACTTTATATCTTAAGTGCTGTGATTTGGAGAATCTAAAAAACACAGAGAGGTCTGCTAATATTTTTCAGGATGAATTAGGCATCCCAGTCCATAGAAAATGGGAATTATCTATGTCAATAGAGTATATAATATCTTCAGGCCAAAAGAGAAACTGTTTCTCTAAAAATGCAATGGAAATGCCTAGTGATTTTGATACTGTGATAAGCACTCACACCCTTATCACCTCGAGATTTGATTACTGCAATGCTCTCGATATGGGGCTACCTTTGAAGAACATTTGGAAACTACACATCATGCAAAATGCAGCCTTACTCGGCATGCCCATGTTTCTCCAGCACTCCACGGACTGCATTGGCTGCCGATTGGTTTCCGGACGCAATTCAAAGTGTTGGTAATGACCTATAAAGCCCTACATGGCATCAAGCCAGATTACTTGCAGGACCACATGAGTCCCAGCGACCGGTTAGGTCCTACAGAATCGGCCTTCTCCAGGTCATGTCAACTAGACAATGTCACTTGGTGGGGCCTAGGGGAAGAGACTTCTCTGTGGGGGCTCTGGCCCTCTGGTATCAGCTCTCCCTAGAGATTCATACTGACCCCCCCTGCCTTTCACAAGAGTCTTAAGACTCATCTATGCCGCCAGGCTTGGGGCGATTAGATTCTAGCCCCCTGGGCAATGAATGTCATGCATGGTTGTTGTCTGAGTGGGTATGATTGGTTTTTTAATAAAATTGGGGATTATAAATTAGTTTATTTAGTTTTAAATTAATTTGATTTAGGTTACTGTATTGTATTGTTTTCTTTTTTATATGTTGTAAGCCACCCCAAGTTCTCAGAGAGGGATGGCATAATAAATCGATCAAACAAACAAACAAACAAATATAGACATACATACACACATACATACACATAAACAAAAAAATCAAACTTAGAATAATTAGAAATAAGGATGAAGGAAAACGTTTATTTGTACACAAGACACAAAGTCACATTTATATTCCTGATATCCAGTGGTATTTTTTTTCCTGAACATGCAATTGAAAATTGTCCCTTGTCTCTTGGGGAAATAGGTTACATATATACTTTTTAAGGCAGGGGGGGAAATGGCCCACAGATCACACTAACGTAAAAAGACTTAATTTTTCTATTTATTGATTGATTTTGTTCAATACACAATGAGGGGTTTAGTGGGTATATAAATAGTAAAATACATGATGAAGGTTATAGAGGAGATACTCATAGTAAAATATATCTAAGAAAGAATAGAAGAGGGGTTATAGGAATAGAACATATCAATGAAAGAATAGAAGAAGAGATATAGGAATAGAAGAAAGGTATGGGAGATATAGGAGAGCAATAGGACATTGAATGTGACATTAGTCCCTGCAATTTTCTTGGCAAAATTGGCCATTGCCTGTTGTGGTTCAGCCTGGGACCCCTCCGGGAATGGCTGATTTGCTGTCGGTGTCCGGCTCAGAGGCTGAGGACCAGGAGGGGCAGACTGATGAAGAAGCTGAATCCCAGGCTGAAGATGAAGGACAGCCAGAGTTCCACCAGGGGGAGCTCTCCCCAGCAAGCAGCCTGGATTCCCTGGGGGAAGATGCTAGTGACTTCATAGATATGCGACAGAGGAGAGCTAACGAGAGAAGAACGCAATTGGCCAGATATTTCCAGCATTAGGGGTCGCAGCTGGGTTTGGGTGTGGTGCTTGGGAAAGGATAAAAGGCGGCCCCACCCTTCCTGGCTTGTGGAGTTTTATCTTGGAGATTCGTGAGACCTGTTTGTGAACTTTGGTGGCTACAATCCTGGTTTGTGCCTTGGACTCTTGAAACCTTGGGGGGGTGTGCCAGCAAGAAGCTTTTGGAATTGACTGGACATCAGGACCCTGTTGTAAAGTATTGTAACCTGTCTGCTGTGAAGACAGGTTTTCCTTTGTGCTTATTTTTTCCTGCTATAAATTACTTTTGGATTTTACCAGAGTGTCTGGCTATTTTTCAGTGGGTGTGGAGGTCTGGGAAAACCCAGACAGAACATTGCCTACATCCTCAGACTGAGAAAAAGTGACTAGCTTAAGGTCACCTAGTTGACCTTGGAGCCAGAGTTTACTATTTCCCTCTTTCTAGCCTGAACACAACATCACAACTGAGTCTCGTATGTGTAATTGTGTATGAAAAGGAACACAAATCCAATATTCACTACTACATTAAAATTGCTTAATATATTCAACAGGTAGAAAAGACGGCCATAATTCCCCTGGTTGGCCTTATATAATTCAAGTCAAATACTGAAAAATGCACTGGCTTTAACATGACATGAAGAAAGCTGCAGAATATTGCTTTCCTTCTCTGTTATGTCAACATAGGAGTCGTTCTCAAACCTATTCAGTAAAACCATCATTTGTTGTTTAACTAAGTGCAGCCCAGCAGCGTTCAATGATATTCATCTTTAGAGAATACTTCTGCATTGATCTGCAGGAATGTTTTGAGCAGTACAAGAGGTGGGCACAAGTTATTTGATTTATGATTTTGGCAATTATTTGTGGGGGATGGGACTAGACCTTTTACTTATCACTTTTCTTTGTTTCCTTTTTTCTTTAAATTTGTATCATTGTTATTTACAAGAAACTTCTTTAATATAAATTATTTTGTTTAAAAAAAAGGTAGTGTAATGATTATTCTGATGTCACTGGCATCTAATCAAATGTCTGCTTCTTTTTTATTTGTAAACTATTTCCCATGCTTTCCTTTTTATGTCCATTTCCCACAGCCGACTTACCGGCCGGTGGGGTTTGCGGCGATCGGCGGTGCTGGAGGCCGCCATGTTGGGGGCGGAGTCACGGCACCCACGTCGGGGTGCCGTGATCACGTGGTGCGGTGCGTGGGCACCGATTGGCCGGGCGAGCCAGGCAGCCCTATAAAAGGGGGCTGCCTCGTTGCGCAGCAGTCTCGCCCGGAGCATCGTGAGGCGAGGCTGCTGCTGCTGGCGTCGTCCCTGCTTGCTGCGTCACAGGCCCGAAGGCCTGCGGAGCAGCCAATCGTCGCCGGAGCTTCGGCCTTCGAGGCCAGAAGAGCCGCGAGCGGCGGCTGGAGGCTTAGTTCGCTTCGGCGACACCCCCCACAGGGTTTGGAGGCGCATTTGGTCACAGTTGCATGGCGGGGGGTGGACGGAGTCGTTCGGGGGCACGGCGGCGGGCCTCGGGGGGGCAGGCCGGAGGGCCAGGGGCCCCCCCATTGAGCCACGCCGCACTGGGAGGAAGCGGGCCCCCAAGCGAAATTGGAATGAAGCCCCGGGGGCACGGCCGGCAGGGAGGCCAGTGGAGGAAGGCAGCCCCAGCGGGGAGGTGAGCCCCCGGGGGCGTGTAGTGGGCCGCAGGGGGGCCTCCTCAGGGGCGAGGGGTCGCCGCCAGGGCCGGGCCCTGCCGGTGGAAGCACCGGGGGGAGCGGGTGAGGCCACTGGGGCAGAGGAGGTGACTTTCAGCGGGTCAGAAACGGGGCTGTCTGGGGCTGAGACCCCTGCTGCAGGGCATGCCAGGGGGGAGCAGAGGGAGGGGGATTCCCTTTCGGTTTCCTCACATTTACTGTCTTCCTTGCTTGAGAAACTTGATGAAAGGCCAAGGAAGCGGGGCAGGTCACGGCGGGGTCGTGCCACGCGCGTTGCCAATGCAGAGGGGTCTCGGAGCTCATCGGAGTCTGCAGACAGCCCGCGGAGGGCGCGCGGGACTCGGCGCGCAAAACAGAAAAGCAGGCGGAGGAAGGCCAGGAGAACAGTGTCCGGCTCCGAGGACGCAGACGACGACTCTTCTCACTGGGGTGAGTGCCCTGTGCCTAGGCACCGGTGGTCCCTCCCAAGAGGGCCTCGCGGCAGGCTACGGGCTACAAAACGCACGACACATGGGGGTCATAGGACCTGGCGCTCCCGCACAGCTGCTCAAGTTTGGAGGAGGGGGCGTAGAAGGGTAGTGGCCGGGAGGCACAAGAGGAAGAGGGATACCTCGAGGGATAGCTCAGGGTCGACCACCTCTGGGTCCACCAGCACCTCTTTTGACAGTGATAATCCTTTCGCACCTGGCCTACCGGACACTCCGCTTAGTATGCACATGTCCCAGGCCCTCAAGCGTAAAATTTGGCAGGGCGCTTATGTGGACATTTTTCAGATTTTGCTACCTGAGAAGTCTAAGAAGGATAGGGATAAAGAGGGTAAGAAGGGGTCGGATGACCCGAAAGGCACCAAAATGGACAAGGGAATTCTGTCGTGGGCATATGCATTTTTGGCCTACCACTCTGTGGTTGTGGAAGATGACGTCCATAAGACACATGAGCTCATCTTGTACATGAACATGATTCTGAGAGCTTATCAGGAGTTTGGGGGAGAGGCTTGGAAGCGTTATGACGAGGACTTCCGTAGGTTCGCCGCCCACAATAGACACTGGCCTTGGGATATGAGGCATAATGATTTGTGGCTTCAGGCCACGCAGCAAGCGTCGACTCCGGCCAGTGGGCGAACGCCCACAGGTCATCTGCTTTTGACAACGGGCAAGGAGGCTACTCTTCCCCGCCCGGCGGTGGGGACGGGGACCCCGGCCTCCGGCCAGCATAGCACGACTGGGTCGTCCTTTCGAGGCCCGCCGTACTGTTACGAGTACGGCGCCAGGGGGGCCTGTTCCAGGTCATATTGTTGTTTTCGCCACGCCTGTGCCTTGTGTAGTGGCAGGCACCCGACCTCCGCTTGTTACAGGGGAAGGGGGGGGGCGGCTCCAAGGACGCCGGGACCCCTGCCAAACCCCAACCGGGGGGAGCTCAAGGTAAGGGGCCCAACCCCCGTTAGATTGGACAGGTTGCAGTATTGGCTCACCGGCTACCGCCCCAAGAAGGGTGCTGATTTTCTGCTCGCGGGGTTTTCCGCGGGCTTCAGGATCCCGTACGGGGGGCCGCGTAGGGCCTGCATGGCGGATAACTTGAGGTCTGTGGCGGGTATGGGCCACGTAGTGCGGGACAAAATTATGAAGGAGGTGCGCGAGGGCCGGGTTTTGGGCCCCTTTGCGGAGCCCCCCCTGCCCTTCCTGCAGGTGTCCCCACTCGGGGTGGTGCCCAAGAGGGCCGCGGGAGAGTTCAGGCTCATACATCACCTGTCGTTCCCCCCTGGTGAATCGGTGAACGACCACATTCCCGAGGAGCTCTGCTCGGTGCGCTACACATCATTCGAGACGGCTGTCGCGATGGTCCGGGCGTGCGGAGTGGGGGCGCTGATGGGGAAATGTGATATCAAATCGGCCTTTCGGCTTTTGCCCATTCACCCGGGGGATTTCGACCTGTTAGGCTTTCAGTTTGAAGGCGGGTTCTTTGTTGATAGGGCCCTGCCAATGGGTTGTTCTGTATCCTGCTCGCTGTTTGAGAAGTTTAGTTCATTTTTGGAGTGGGCACATGTTAAAAGTACAGGCATTGCGTCTGTCGTGCATTATTTGGATGATTTTCTCTTCGCGGGGCCGGCGGGCTCCGACGATTGTCAGCGGGGAATGACAGGTTTCCAGGATTTATGCTTGGATTTGGGCGTACCTTTGGCTCATGAAAAAACCGAGGGGCCTTCGACCAGACTGACATTTTTAGGCATCGAGGTGGACTCCGTTGCGCAAACGTGTAGGCTACCCGATGATAAACTGACTAGACTCAAGAATGTGGTGAGGGTTGCCCGAGCCGCTAAGAAGGTGACTCTTAGGCAGGTTCAGGAGCTGGCTGGCCTGTTAAATTTTGCTTGTCGAGTGATAGCGCCAGGTAGGGCTTTTATGTTTAGACTGTATAGGGCAACGGTCGGCTTGACGAAGCCGCACCACAGGATCAGGTTGTCGAAGAGCGTTAGGGAGGACCTCGTGGTGTGGCAAGGGTTTCTGGACGGGTACAACGGTGTGTCGTTATGGAGACAGGATATGCTGCTGAAAGCGGACTTTCAGGTGAAGTCCGATGCGGCGGGCACGACCGGTTTTGGTGTGGTGTGGCAGGACAAATGGTTTCGAGCTGACTGGCCGCAAGAGTGGCGCGGTGAGGCCATCTGTAGGGATTTGACGTTTTTGGAGCTATTCCCAATTGTCGTGGCCATCGAGCTGTGGGCCACCAGTTTTGCCGGTAAGACAGTCCACTTCTGGTGCGACAATATGGCGGTAGTACACGTAGTGAATACACTCTCCTCTAGGAATGAACGGGTTATGGGTTTGGTCCGGCATATGGTAGCGAGATGCCTCGCCAATAATATGCTCTTCCGGGCCCACCATGTTCCAGGGGTAAGAAACGGGGTGGCTGATGCACTGTCAAGGGGGCAGTTGGCTAGGTTCCGGCTGCTTGCCCCACAGGCCGAGGAGCACCCGGAGGCAGCCCCACAGCATCTGTGGCTGATTGGAGGGCCGAAGTAAGCAAGGCCATGGATTTGTCCATAGCCCCCAGCACCAGGAGATCATACCAGCGGGCAGGTAGGGAATTTTGGGCTTTTCGTCATGATAGGAGATACGGTCAGCTTTGGCCTGCCCCGGTCGAACACCTGCTCGAATTCTGCGCGCTTAACCGTCGCCGTGGGTTGTCGGCTCGGACGATTAGGGGCAAGCTGGCTGGCTTGGCCTTCGTAGCCAAGTCTCGGGGTTTTTTGGACACCACAGGGGATTTCAGGATCAGGAAGACATTGGAGGGGTGGATTAGGGAGAAAGGTCAGGCTCAGGGTGACAGCAGGCGTCCCCTAAAGCTCGCCCACTTGATGGGGCTTTACGAGCTGTGGGGTCGGCTCTGCCGCTCTGAGTATGAGGCATCACTGTACCACGCGGTTGCGGTGACCTTGTTTTTCGGGGCTTTTCGGGTTAGTGAGGTTCTTGCAGCTTCATGAGCCGATAGCTCCGGCCAGGCATTCACCACAAGGGATATCGAGTTACGTCGTAGCTCGGTGTCCCTGAGGCTTAGACGGTCCAAGACCGACCAGAGGGGTCGAGGTGTGACGGTCCAACTCTCCCGGGCTAACAACCGGCGGGTGTGCCCGGTGGCGGCTCTGGTGGCATATTGGGCCCATAGGGGTGAAGAGCCGGGTTTCTTGTTTTGCCATGTGTCCGGCGAACCCCTTACCAGGTACCAATTCTGGGCTGTCACGTCCAAGGCGCTGGCAAGGCTGGGCTTGGACCCCAGACGTTACGGGACTCACTCATTCAGAATAGGTGCAGCGTCGTTGGCAGCAGTCGAAGGCTTCAGCAGGCTGGATATAAAGACAGTGGGCCGCTGGAGATCTGGGGCCTTCCGGACGTACATCCGCCCCTAGGTGAGTGGGGCGGGGCGGGGGGTTTTGCCGGGCCGCCACGTCTGATGCTGCTCTGCTTCCTCCCTTTCTCTAGAACGAATGCTTGACTGGCGCCGCAGAATCCTGATATGTGGCCACAGCATGGTGTACTGGGCCGAGAAGAGGGCCCGTGAGACGACGCCTGGCACGCAGTTGGAGTTGGATCGAGCAGTTGTTCAGTGGCTGGGCCGTCGTGGCCTACGGTGGCGCGAGGTCCTTCCCCTGTTATTCAACAGTGGGAAGGTGCAAGGGGTGCCGGGCTGTTTGGTTTTGCACGCTGGTGGGAACGATCTGGGAGCGATGACAGGTGTAGATCTGCTGTGGCACATTTGGGAGAGTTTGCAAGTGATCTGGGAGCGGTGGCCAAATACGTGTGTGTGGTGGTCCAACATCCTGCCTAGGAGGAGTTGGCGGCAGGCTAGAAGCCCTATTGCAGTGGATAAGGCTAGGAAGAGGGTAAACAGAGCGGTTAAGAAGTGGGTGATTCAGGCCGGGGGTGGAGTGATAGACCATCCAGACATCAGGGCATCCCTAATAGACTTGTATAGACAGGACGGGGTACACTTGACCGACAGTGGGAACGATAAATTTATCTCAGACCTGCAGAGGTGCCTGCACATATATGTGCAGGGGGGGGGAACAGGGGGAATAAATTAAAATTTCACCCCCTGCTGTGGCCGATAGGGGGCGGAAAATAAAGTAAATAGCAACTGGTGATCTCCTTTAGGGGCACCTCTACTGAGGTGAGGGGCGAGCTCCTTCTCGGATTACAGGGCTCGACCGGCCTGGGTTCGGGGAGTGGGTCGCTCCTGTGGCTGGCTTGCTGGAGTTTAACTTAGACCAGTAGCGAGCCATCCCACACGCCAGGGGTGGCGTAGTAACGGTGCAGGGGGTAGGTGTAGTTTACCATGACCCGCACCCAGTTTCAAGGAGTTTTCGCCCGAGGGTTGCTCTGTCTGAATTGGCTTAAGTTAATTCCGCCCCCATTTGATTTTGCACCCTGCAGGTCATGTGGGGTTAATGGTTAAATAAGTTAATCGGTTAAGAAGTTAAGTTGTTTGAATAAAAAGTGACCCCGTTATACCCACACCTTGTGTCCGACTATTACTCCGCCTGCGCCGCAATTCTCACAGCCGACTTACCGGCCGGTGGGGTTTGCGGCGATCGGCGGTGCTGGAGGCCGCCATGTTGGGGGCGGAGTCACGGCACCCACGTCGGGGTGCCGTGATCACGTGGTGCGGTGCGTGGGCACCGATTGGCCGGGCGAGCCAGGCAGCCCTATAAAAGGGGGCTGCCTCGTTGCGCAGCAGTCTCGCCCGGAGCATCGTGAGGCACCCACCCACCCTCCCTCTGTTACAGGGTGCATATGATGGGTCGCCCTCCGGGGGGCCGAGTAGGAATTTTTTGCAGTCGCAGCAGAATTGGACGAGCTGCGATTGTTTTTTCGCCTACTCCACTCTGTGCGTGGGAGTGTGGTTAGGGGGTGGTCCCACCATCTAGTGCCCCCCCCTTAGGGTCACTGGGGGGGGAGGGGTGGCCGATAGGGGGCGGAAAATAAAGTAAATAGCAACTGGTGATCTCCTTTAGGGGCACCTCTACTGAGGTGAGGGGCGAGCTCCTTCTCGGATTACAGGGCTCGACCGGCCTGGGTTCGGGGAGTGGGTCGCTCCTGTGGCTGGCTTGCTGGAGTTTAACTTAGACCAGTAGCGAGCCATCCCACACGCCAGGGGTGGCGTAGTAACGGTGCAGGGGGTAGGTGTAGTTTACCATGACCCGCACCCAGTTTCAAGGAGTTTTCGCCCGAGGGTTGCTCTGTCTGAATTGGCTTAAGTTAATTCCGCCCCCATTTGATTTTGCACCCTGCAGGTCATGTGGGGTTAATGGTTAAATAAGTTAATCGGTTAAGAAGTTAAGTTGTTTGAATAAAAAGTGACCCCCGTTATACCCACACCTTGTGTCCGACTATTACTCCGCCTGCGCCGCAAAAAGTTTGCATCTAACATACACCGATCAGCTAACTTCTGCTAATTAAGAACTTCTAATTGTTTTATTATTATTATTATTAACATGGACTTTGGCTCATATTCTTTGTGTTATGGTATTCATTATTGTATTTAACAGGATGATTTTTTTAAAAAAACTAAGGAATATTATTTAATGCATTGTCATTTCAAAGTGGCTTTTATGGTACTTCAAATAAGTGCCTTGGATCTATGTACACTATCATTAAAGTGTAATAAATTATTATTTTACTAGTGCCATATTTATATAAATGGGTGAATTCAGACACCACATTTGACAGTTTAGGCAGCTAAAATCGAGATCATTTCTGGTTGAACCAGAAGCTATATGTTTATTTTTTTTGGGGGGGGGGGTGTTTTATTTTTTGGGTTTTGTTTTCTTCAGAGCCTTTCTAGGAGTCTGGAGAGGGCAATAACGGAACATTTTCAGTTTCCGGAGGACCTCCAGTGGGGAGGAAGCCATTTGCACCCTTCCCAGGCTCCTAGACCAGTGGTTCCCAACCTTTTTTTGCCCACATCCCACCTAGGCATCTCTAAAATCCTGATAACCTCCCCCACCCTGTGACATTTATTTATTTATTTATTTATTTGTTTGTTTATTTGTTTATTTATTTGTTTGTTTGTTTGTTTGTCTGTCTGTCTGTCTGTCTGTCTGTCTGTCTGTCTGTCTATTTATTTATTTATTCATTCATTCATTCATTCATTCATTCATTCATTCATTCATTCATTCATTCATTCATTCATTGGATTTGTATGTCACCCCTCTCCGTAGACTCTTACTATTGAAAAAGTGAACTCCTACTCATGTGGAGGAAGCCTAAAAGGCCATAACTTGCCCCTATTAAAAATCAAATCCCCCCCCCCCCATGGGGTGAAGGTCCCATGTTTATTCATTCATTAGATTTGTATGCCGCCCCTCTCCGCAGACTCGGGAACCAGGGCTCTAGAACTTGGGGAGAGAGAAAAAACCCTGCCTTTGCCACCTTCTCTGGAGGCTGAAAACAGACTGCTTCCTGACACCTAGTTGGCCCAGAAGACTCAAAAATCACATGTCCACCAATATGGCTCTGCATGCCACTTGTGGCCCGCGTGCCACAGGTTCACCCTCACGGATTTACATGATGCTGATAATGGAGCAAGGTCAAAGAGACTAATAAACCAGAACCTTTGATACCCACTCTTTTGAACTTCATCCCCCCCACAATCAGACTTGTCTCATCCTGCTGGCTTTGCTATCAAACATGGCCCCTTGATAATAGGAGTAAGCACCTTTTAGTGTAAGTATAAAAGTTCTCAGTGGCTACTTTTATGCTACTTATTTATTTCAATTTGGGTTGCTTTTATTTCATTTTATTTATTTATTTATTTATTTGTATCCCACCTTTATTATTTTTGCAAATAACTCAAGGCAGTGAACATATCCAACACATCTCCCCTGTCCTATTTTTCCACAACAAGAACTCTGTGAGGTGAGTTGGGCTGGAAGTGAGTTAATGGCCTAAGGCAGTGATGGCGAATGCATGGCATGGATGCCACAGGTGGCACACAGAGCCGTATCTGCTGGCACGTGAGCCGTTGTCCTAGTTCAGCTCCAATGTGCATGTGAGTGCCAGCCAGCTGATTTTTGGCTTGCACAGAGGCTCTGGAAGGGTGTTTTTACCTTCCAGAGAGCCTCGGGGGGGCATTCTTACCCTCGCCTGGCTCCAGGGAAGACTTTGGAGCCTGGGGAGGGCAAAACATGAGCCTACTGGGCCCACCAGAAGTTGGGAAACAGGCCATTTCCAACCTCCAGAGGGCCTCCAGTGGGTGGGGGAAGCTGTTTTCACCCTTCCCAGGCCACCCTGAGTCTCTTTGAGAAGGGCAGCATAGAAACCTGATAGATAGATAGATAGATAGATAGATAGATAGATAGATAGATAGATAGATAGATAGATAGGTAGGTAGATGCATAGATAGTTACATAGATAGATAGAAGATAGACAGATAGACAGACATAGATAGATAGAAGATAGAAAGCTAGATAGCTAGAAGATAGGTAGGTAGGTAGGTAGGTAGGTAGGTAGATAGATAGATAGATAGATAGATAGATAGATGCATAGATAGTTATGTAGATAGATAGAAGATTGATAGACAGACAGACATAGATTGATAGAAGATAGAAGATAGAAAGCTAGATAGCTAGAAGATAGATGGATAGATAGGTAAGTAGATAGGTAGATAGGTAGATAGGTAGGTAGGTAGGTGGGTGGGTGGGTGGATAGGTAGGTAGGTAGGTAGATGCATAGATAGTTACATAGGTAGATAGAAGATAGACAGACAGACATAGAAGATAGAAGATAGAAAGCTAGTTAACTAGACGATAGATAGATAGATAGATAGATAGATAGATAGATAGATAGGTAGGTAGGTAGGTAGGTAGGTAGGTAGGTAGGTAGGCACTCGCGCATTCATGATAGCACACGTGCACGCTCTTTTGGCACCAAGGAAAAAAGGTTCACCATTACTGGCCTAAGGTCACACAGATGGATTTCACAGCTTGGGGGTGGGGGCTGAAATTCACAATTTTCCACTTTCTAGCTTTCTTGTCCAAAATTATAGATGATTGTAAAGAGTCAGTCATTGTTAATAAGATCATTTAGAATAATTTTTCAACTGCTTCACATCTTTGAAGTAGTACTTGTAATTTCTAATTGTGGGATTAGAATCGATTCCTGCTAGGGAATCCAAGGAAAAGAATTGGATAAAAAGCTTTTTTACTTTTATCTACAAAATGCACTTTTGGTTGATTGGCATATGCAGTCTCTTTGAAATTCCACTTTATGTTAATAAATTTATTCTAGTTGGATGATCTACTTTAGACCAATAGAGTTGTCTCATAAATCTGTAATGAGGAGATCTTATGGAGGGCTAGGGCAAGTGAATTATTTATAACATCGCTTAATTCTAAGAGATGACCCTGTAGTGGTCCACGATTAGTCCTCTTATCCACTAATTCAATACAGGAAATTGAACAATAATATCTTGATCATTGAATTCCCTGTTTCTTCCATTTCTGCATAACCATGACAAATGAAAAGTGTAATCATCAGAAAGTTCTCACTCATCATTGTTAAAGCTGAGGTGAGGTAGTTCAAAAAGTGTCACTATGACTTTGAAAACTATGAAAATATTTACTGACCCCTCTCATCTGGACATAAACTGTTTCAACTCCTATCCTCAAAACGTTGCTGATGTGCACTGCACACCAAGACGCCTAGACACAAGAACAGTTTTTCCCCAAAGGCCATCACTCTGCTAAACAAATAATTCCCTCAACATTGTCAAACTATTTATTAATTCTGCACTACCATTATCATTTCTTATCATTCCTATCACCCATTTCCTCCCACTTATGATTGTATGACTGTAACGTGTTGCTTGTAACCTCAAGATCTTTATTAATATTGATTGTTTCTTGATGGCTTATTTGACCCCTGTGACAATCATTAACCTCATAATTCTTGACAAATGTATGTACACTGAGAGCATATGCACCAAAACAAATTCCTTGAGTGTCCAATCACACTTGGCCAATAAAGAATTCTATTCCATTCTATTCTTTCTGGGGAAGAAAATAAAGTAAGGATTTTGTAATAAGACTACAAGACTGATTTCATAACAGGAACTGAAGAATTAATTCTCAGATAATGAATCCTGCAGAACATCATTGGATAGAGACAACCTCCCTCCCTTACTGAAGAGAATCGTCAACTGACAAATGACCTGAATGCATTCTACTGTAAATTTTAGAGGTGGCCACTATTATCTCTCACTACATTCCCCACCTCAAATATCAACAGCAGCCAAAGTAAAGCAGTGTAAAGTCCTTGACTCCTCCACTCGAAACAGCCACCAGACTTGGGATTAGATAACTTAGAGCTATGTTGCCTTTGAACCTATCTAAATGTAGTTCATAAAAATCATCGGCCACAATGTCCTACTTCAGTTTCAACCACAACAATGCATGAGTAAATAATAGATACAAATTGAATGTAAACCACTGCAAACTCAACTGCAGCAACGTCCTGCCTGTCGGTGACTACTTCAGCTTCAACCACAACAACACAAGAGCACACAACAGATTTAAACTTAATATTAACCGCTCCAAACTTGACTGTAAAAAATATGACTTCAGTAACCGAGTTGTCGAAGCATGGAACTCATTACCGGACTCCATAGTGTCATCCCCAAGCCACCAACACTTTACCCTTAGATTATTTATGGTTGACCTATCCAGATTCCTAAGAGGTCAGTAAGGGGTGAGTACAAGTGCACTAGAGTGTCTTCCGTCCCCTGTCCTATTGCTCTCCTATATCTCCTATCCCTTTCTTCTATTCCTATGTCTCTTCTTCTATTCTTTCATTGATATGTTCTATTACTATACCTTCTTTTCTATTATTTCTTAAATATATTTTACTATGAGTATCTCCTCTATAACCTTCATCATGTATTTTACTATGTGTATATAGATAAAACCCTCATTGTGTATTGGACAAACTAACTAAATAAATAAAAATAAATAAATATAGATTCAGCAATAGAGCGACCAATGCCTGGAATTCACTACCTAACTCCGGGGTTTCTTCCCAAACTCCAAGAACTTTAACCTTAGACTGTCTACTGTCGACCTCACCCCATTCCTTTTTTTAAAAAAATAAAATTTAATCTTTATTGAAAATAAATGGGGGAGGGGATGCAGAAAGCAAGAGGACTATGTAAATATTAGTAGAAATTTATATGAATTTGGAATATGCAGTTATAAAATAAAATACACACTTACATAAAGGAAGAAAGTAAAGAGGAAAAGCTAAAGAGAGAGAAAGAAAAAGAGAGAAAAGGGGGAGAAAGAGAAAAGAAGAAAAAATAAAAAATAAAAAAGAATAAGAAATAAGTTCATCTATGAGTTTATCAAATGTCGTAAATAGTGTCAATATATCTGTTGACCCGATTACTCTACAGCTTTTAAGATCTTTACTATCAATATAGATAAAAGTTTTATGTTTCTAAACTTGGGTTAAGGTTTGAGTTTTGTGGTTTGGGATTTGTTCACCCTTTTACCAATGATTCCTAATATTATTTTATAGGTTTGTAGGATAATTGTTTGGGTGAAGGGTAAAAACATCATGATGGAATTGTATATTGTCTTTTATCCAGCCAGGTGTACCATTTATTCCACGCTTTATAGATTCCCATTCCTTTTTTTCCCCCTCAAAAATTATAATAGGCCCTTTATTGGAATATAATACTTCACTCAGCATTTCAAAATGTTAATCTAATTGTGGTAAATTGTAAAGGTGGTACAGTAATATTATTCACAATGTTTATAGTTTTTAAAATTTATTCTTTTTCATTTTTATTATACAATCTTGCTAATATTCTGCCTTTAATATTTCAAACAATGTCTAAATACAAATTGTTCTAATACATTCATGAGAAGCAGGCTGGGTTTATTAAAATCTAATATTTTGAATTTGATCTGACCCCAAATATGACACAGCATTTTAATTGCTTTTTCAGATCAAATATGGAATTGCTTCAGAGGCTCTGAGTGATAAAAGCAAATTTCCCCTTTTCCACCAGATGTTTCAGAAAGAAGGGATCCTCTACCCAGCCGTTGTCTAACTGCTCCTCCATTTCAGATGAACCCTTTGCTTCAGACACAGAGAAGGGAGAGAATTTCATGAGGACTTTCCCTCCTGTGCTTGTCAGGAATGGAATTTGTGTGGTTCTATCACAACAATTCTCCACAACAGGATATACAGCCTATCTCAGGGATGCCCTCTCTAAGTGGAGACAAGTCAATGTCTATGTTCACTTCATGGAATTTGATTTCCTTTGAGACAAAATTCTTCCTTTCCCATTCCTAAGAGGTCGGTAAGAGGCATGCATAAGCACACCATTGTGCCTACCGTCCCTGTCTTACCTATTGTCCTCATTTTTCTGTACTTACTTTGCTTATGTTTGTTCTGTCTGGGTCACTCCAGAAGCCAATACCAACCCCAAAAGAGATTTGTATTGCCCCCACCCTCCTGGCCTTCCGTAAAAGCTTAAAGACCTATCTGTGCCGCCAAGCTAGGGGCCATTAGACCCTTGCCCCCTGGCTGACAAATGTAGTATGTTTTGCAGTGTGAATGGGAATGAATGATTTTAAGTGCTAGTAGAGTTTTAAAGTTTTTTTCTAGTGAAATTAATTGGATTTTTAGATTTATACTGTTCTGTCTGGGTCACTCCAGAAGCCAATACCAACCCAAAAAGAGAAGCCAGACACACTGGTAAAAGGCAAAGGCAGTTTATATAATTCAAGGAAAATACAGGTAACAGAAAATGTCCTTACAAACAGGAAAAACTCTGGAACTTCAAATATATACACGAAGGGAATAGTCCATGAAGCAATACCAGATTCTTGCTGCCAAGACGAAGCTGTAGATAGCAAACAGACGCCTCCCACGAGTCTTCCAGACTGCGAGGCCACAAGCCAAGATCAGAGACGCTGAGAATCAAAACAGGTCACTGCAACTGATAACACTCCACATGGCTTCAAGGCCTTGCCTGCCTTTTAAACCCTGCTGATGAGGACCACACCCAAACCCAGCTGTTTCTAATTCAATGGTGAAAATATTTCTTTAACTGCTCCTTTCATTGCTCTGAACGTCTCTGTCTCATGTCAATGACAGCTTGTGCGTCATCACCTAATGACTCCAAGCTACTGGCTGGGGAGAGCCCCCCCCCCCTCGGGGCTCTCATGCTGTTCTCCTTCATCCCATTCCTGACTCTCCTCTCCCCCGTCCGACTGTTCAGCCCCCTCCTCTGCGCTGTCATCCTCCTCCGGGCATGGAGCCAGCAGAGACACAGCTGGTCCCTGAGCAGCCTCAGGCTGAATCACAACAATGTTTATACCTATACCTGCTATCTTGTACATGTTTTATAAACAAACAAACAAACAAATAAAATAAATAAATAAGTGCTATTGCTATTCCCATTAGTGTTTAGCATTGTTTCATAAATTTTCATTTGTGTTCCATCTTTAATCAAAAAAGTCCTATAAATAAGAGTTAGGATCTTAGAAACTGTTTTCCATGGTGTTTTTTTTTAAGGGGAAGGGTGACACTGACACTTAGCTCTAGCCTATTTTTCCTCAAAGAATCTGAAATTGTAAAGTCCAAACTACAAATGCTTTGAGGCATTATAAGCACGAAAGAGATGGGGGGGAAAGTCTGACTCTTCATCTCTAGTGCTGTATTTATTTCTGTGAAGAAAACTGTAGTGTAAGTAGCAGAAAATAAACACAAATGCCATGTTAATTTCATGCTACATTAGAAAAATAGAGGAAAGTCAATGTTTACTAAATGAAAAATGAGAGATGGGTTAAAAAAAAACTTTAAGAAAAAGAAGAAACCAGTTTCTGATAGTGTGCATTGTGCCTCCCAATCAAACAGTCTATTTCTGGATTTTATTTAATGTCTGTTTGTTTGTCTGTCTGTCTGTCTGTCTATTTGTTTGTTTGTTAAATTTATTTGCCGCCCAACTCCAATTGGACACTGGCCATCTTATAAACCAGTTAATAGACAATATAAAAATACAGCTTACAATAATAACAGCAGTTAAAAGACAATATAAAAATACATTAATATTTCTAAAAAAACATTCATACTCCCAATTATTGCTCAAGAACCATTGCTCAAGAAGCATTGTATCATTTATAAGGTTTAATGTAAATACCGTATTTTTGGAATATAAGACGCATCCTTTTACCCCCCAAAAGAGGGTGAAAACTTGAGCGCATCGTATACACCGAATGTAGCCCTACCAATCCATCCATCCCCACCCTTTGGCCTCTACAGCAAACTGACATTCATTCATAGTATATATAAGTCAAAACATATGGCACAGATCAGGGGGGGTTCTAAATTTTTTTACTGCCAGTTGTGGGTGTGGCTTATTTTGTGGATGTGACTTGTAGGTCAGGTGGGCATGGCTTCAGGTGGGTGTGACTTGGTGGTCAGGTGACCAGCTGGGCATGATCAACTTGTAATATGTAGTGAAACTTACTTAACAATGCTCTTGCTTAGCAACCAAAATTTTGGGTTGGGGGTTTGGGGATGACACTATGGAGTCCGGTATTCATAATTTTTGGTGTTCATTATTTATTTATTTATTTATTTATTTATTTATTTATTTATTTCTTCCTTCCTTTTCTCCTTTCCTTCTTTCCCTTCTCCTTTCCTTTCTTAATTTCCTTTCCTTTCTTTTCTTTATTTCTTTTTTTCTCTCTCCTTCTTTCTTTCTTTCTTTCTTTCTTTCTCGAATGCTGTCTGGGGAATTCTGGGAGTTGAAGTCCAGATATCTGCAAATTGCCAAGGTTGGGAAACACTGCCTTAATGTACTAAGTTGCAGGAGCAGACTCTTATTGCCCTAGCACAGACTTGTAAATCATTGATTGTAAAGTAAGTAGTTTGCTGGTTGTAAAAAATGAAGATAAAGTGAAGTTATGAATTATAAAAGACATGGAGTGATTTATAAAGAACTGACTTCCAAAAAATCATTCTTGTTTTCATTCCCTGTTCAAGGGATATAAAATGCAAAAATTTGCTGGAAGCTGAGTAATTTATTAACTCATATATAAATAATATGGTGTGGGTTTTTTATGAGATTTGGGGGGGGGGGGGAAGCTTGTGTTTCTTTTGGTTTGCTTTCTGCTAGCTATTCTACAACATACATGTTTACAGAAGTCAAGTTTCTAAAATCACATTACTGGCCTTTCTCTCCATCAAGTGTGATTAAAATGGGAAAGGTTCTGGGTGAAATGGTTAGGGCCAGTTCGCATTTAAAAATGCTTTTAAAAAGTAAAAAGAACTTCTTCTTCTTCTTCTTCTTCTTCTTCTTCTTCTTCTTCTTCTTCTTCTTCTTCTTCTTCTTCTCCTCCTCCTCCTCCTCCTCCATCTCCTTCTCCTTCTCCTTCTTCTTCATAAATGTATATAAATAAATGTTATAAATATAAATGTTATAAATAAGGTACACCCTCATTTTGGTGGAGGGGCTTGAATGTTGTTGGGTGATGGTAGCATCCATCACTGAGCACTGTGTTAAATGTAGTGTGTATGTGTTATTATTATTTTAAAAAATCTGTAAGCATTTATTATTTTTAAAAAAGTAAAAAGAAAAGTTTTCCATGATCACGAGGCAAAGCTGATTGTCACAGATGATGAACCTTTTAAAAAACTTTTTCAAAAGCATTTTACTACTTAGTCCCAGCAGTTGGTAGTAAAAAAATAATGCTTTAAAAAGTTTTTTTTTAAAGTCCTGACTCTCAGCTGTTTGATATCGGAACCTTTTAAAAAAGCATTTTTTAAAAAAACATTTTTAAAAACACGTATTATCTGTAACTGTGACTCTGTGAGGTTCCTGCTTTGTTGCAGGGGTCATTTTGTGTGAAGTCAAGCTGCTTCTGCATTGTCTGTGAATCAGTTGTATAGGAGTTAGTTGTGTAGTTTTTGTGTTATTTTTGTGTAAAGTGTGAAAGTTGGTTTTTGAGTTCTTTGTGGTTCTGTGAGGTTCCTGCTTGTTGTTGCAGGGCCTATTTTGTGTGCTTTTGCATTGTGTTTGCATCAACTGTGTAGCTTTTCTGTTATTTTTGAGCTCCATGACTCTGTGAGGTTTCTACTTGTTGCAGGGGCCATTTTGTGTGAAGTCAGCAGCTTTTGTATTGTGTATGAGTCAATTGTGTGGCTTTTCTGCTGTTTGGGTGTGAAGTATGAAAGTTGACTTTTGAGGTCATCTGGTCACTGACCATGACTACCAAATCATGCCTACCCAGTCACAGGACCACCAAGCCACACTGACCAAGCCACGCACACAGAACCAGTAAGGAAAAGTTTTACATTTTACCATTGGAAAAGATATGAAAACTTTTCAAGCTAAAATGTTTATACGTAACCAAGAAATAAACCTTCTAAAATGGATATTTATTATGAAATGTTAAATATCATTTCAGCTGTAATGTCACAAGCTGTGCTTTTTAAATATGAGATTATCAGCCAATAACAATATGATTTAGCCTCCCAATAAACCAATTAATGTGGATGCCTATTAAACTTCATTATTTGCAGAAAATTGAAGCTTCCACTTGAAGTCCTTCTGCTCATTTGTTTATAGGATCTGGCAGCCAGTTGTCTAGTCTAATATGACAGTATTATGTGTAACCATTTGGAAACTGCAAAATTGTATTGTGTGGGAACAAAAAAATAAACCTTAAGTGTGGAATACATTATTTATTTCCTAGGTATCCATGGGTGGGTTCCTCTTAGTTTGGATCGGATCACCCGAACCAGTAATGATCTACTAATGATGTCACAATGGTATCACAGATCTGGTTCGGTTGATACCAGTCTGTGGATGATGCCATCTTTTGGAGGGGGGATTTCCCCCCCCCCAATTTTTTACTGTTTGGAATTTTTTTCCTTTGTTGCTGCTTGCAGAAGGGCCCTCAGCCAGCCCCTGGGTTTATACTTACCTTTGTTCCTTTGGCCAAAGCACAGCTGATCAGCTCCTCAGCTGTGTTTCGGGCTGATTCTAGCTACTGAACATGCATGGAAGCAGAATTGCATAAGAGAATTTGTGTGCACACGCATAGCATGCGAACACATATGAAACATCATGATGTGCCCTGGTCAGGGCCACCATCAGGAATTTTGGGGCCCCATACAGCCTAAGTGTCTGGGCCCCCCCCCCCCCCGCCATTTTAAAACTATTTTAAGTCGCCAAGCCACTCCATCCCCCAGGGATCATTTCCCACTTCACGCCAAGCGAGGCGGTCCCATAGGCCAGTGTTTCCCAACCTTGGCAACTTGAAGATATCTGGACTTTAACTCCCAGAATTCCCCAGCCAGCGAAAGTTGGCTGGGGAATTCTGGGAGTTGAAGTCCAGATATCTTCAAGTTGTCAAGGTTGGGAAGCACTGCCATAGGCTATTTCAGGAACTGGGTTAAGCCGATTGTGTGGACTCGTCCAGGAGAAAGAAAGAAGCAGGAGCGACGAGGGAAAGAAAGATCCTCCTGGCATCGGTCAGGCTGAGCGAGGCTTATTTACGGCTCCTTGGCACTTCTCCCTTCTTGTTGACAAAACCATGTGCTTTCTAGCGAGGGGAGAGGGGAGGGGGATCCCACACCCAGCAGCCACTGGCGAGGAGCTGGAAAGGACGAGGCGAGAGAAAAAGCAGGGTACCAGCAGTCGGGCGGGTGTCTTGAGGGGGCACACCCTTCTGGAAGGAAGGGAAGAAAGGCGAGGGCGAGCTATGAAGAAAGGAGGGAGGGAGGGTAGAAGGAAGGAAGGAAGGAAGGAAGGAAGGAATGGTAAAAGGGGCGATCAAGAGAGGAATGGGTGAATGAATGGACGGAGGGTTGGAAGGAAGGAAGGAAAGAGGGAAGGGACAGGAACAGAGGAAGGGTGCAAAGGAAGCAAGGAAAGGTGTGAAAGGTGTGAAAGGGGAGAGTAAGAGAGGAAGGAGTGATGGAAGGGAGTGAGGGAGGAAAGAAGGGAGGAAGGAGAAGGAAAGCGAGAAATGGAGGGAGGGAAGGAAAGAAAGAAAGAAAGAAAGAAAGAAAGAAAGGGGGAAGGGACAGGAACAGAGGAAGGAAGCAAGGAAACTTATGAAAGGGGAGAGTAAGAGAGGAAGGACTGAAGGAAGGGAGGGAGGGAAGAAGGTAGGAAGGAGAAAGAAAAGAAGAAATAGAGGAAGGGAAGGTAAAAGAGAGAAAGAAAAAGAGCAAGAAAGAAAGAAAGAGAAAGAAAGAAAGAAAGAAAGAAAGAAAGAGAATGAAAGAGAAATAAAAATAGAGAGGGGGAATAAAAGAAATGGAAGGAGAGAAGGAAGGAGAGAAAGAAAGAGAAAGAAAGAAAAAGAAAGCAAGAGAAAGAAAAAAAGACTGAAAGAGCAAGAGAGAAAGAAAGAGTGAAAGAAAGAAAGAAAGAAAGAAAGAAAGAAAGAAAGAAAGAAAGAAAGAAAGAAAGAAAGGCAACTCCAAAGAAAGGCTCACTGAGCATGAAAAGAGGGACCGGAATCTCCACTTGCCTCCCCCTCGCGCCTCGCCCTTCCCACCCGGCCGCGCTTACCTGCTCCCAGCGCCAGCAGCAGGAATTCAAGCGAGTAAGCCCAAAAGAAGCCATTGGCTCCAGGCGGCGGGCGGTGTTCATGGCCTCCCCGAACTCCCAGCCCAGCACCTCCACAGGCCGAAAGGCGTGGCTCTCTTGCCTTTGCAATCCTCGGGGGGACACAAGGCCGGCGGAGAAGCTGGCCGGGCTCAGCCCTCTCCCGGCTTACCCAATTCCGCTTCTCCAGCAGCGCGGCTTGGCTTCCGGAGGGCTGAGTCCACCCCCGCGGTCATTCCTCCTTCCACGGCTGCCATCGGGGCTCCCTGCCAGTCTGCCGGCCTCCCTGCCTTTTTTCCTCGCGGGGGTGGGAAGAAGGTGTGGGCCTCGGTCGGAGAAGCTCCGCAGAGGCAGAGTTTGTCGCAATCGGGGTTGGAGAGTTTTGGGCGGGCGCCACCACCCCCATTTTTCAATTTGGCTGGGCCCCTGATGCCACTCCCAGTAATACCGGTCTATCGGCGGCCCTGGCCCCAGTAGTGAAGGTAAGTGGAACCCACCCCTGTAAGTATCACATAGGAAGTACTACATAAGCAACTGGAAGTTGGGAAAGATGGAATATAATTCCTCCTTTTTATTTCAGTAAAACATAAGTACATTTATTTTCTAGGAAAGCTGAATGCTTAATAAACAGAACCTTAATGAGACAGTTTTAATTTCTCTTTCATTTCTCATGGGCTCTATTAATAGAGTAACTTACAACTTATTATGTCTCCTCTATGTTTAACCTTTGACTATAGGTATTGATTTGTACAGCACTATGTCCAAGGGCAACAGCATCATTAATTGCTAAGTAATCTGGAAAACAATTACAGACCTCTTAGATTTTATACAAAGAGATGAATGGAGCTGTCAACATAATCAGATGCTGCGGTAGTTGTTGATGAACTCAATTGTGCTGCTCATCTCATATTTTCCCATCTCATACTTTACACCAGGATACCCTCTAGATGAGGGGGTCTCCAACCTTGACAACTTTAAGATTTATGGATTTCAGCTCGAGAATTCCTCAGCTGAGGATTCCTGGCTGAGGAATTCTGGGAGGTAAAATCCACAAGTCTTAAAGTTTCCAAGTTTGGAGATGCCCGATCCAGATGTTTTAATTTGGATTCTCATCAATATAGCCACCAGGGCCAATAACACCGTTTTGTATGTGTTATTTTGCAGAAAATCCAGAGAATTGGAGATAATTCCAGTAGATTGCTAATACCAGAAAATCCTAATTAAGTAAGGATGACAGTGATGAGAAGAGGACTGGGGTTGCACAAAATCAATTACATCTGTGAGACAATATGTGGCTGCTGAAAGCAGAACCATCTTCAAAAGTATAGATATTTTAAAAAGGTACCCATTCTGTTTAGGAAGACAATTATGTTGTCAAAAAGACAAGAAGATCTGCTTATTTATTATGTATTTTATTTATTATTTAGATTTGTATGCCGCCCCTCTCCGCAGACTCGGGGCGGCTCACAGCAAAATAAAACAATTCATCACAAATCTAAATAGTACTTTAAAATATTTAAAAACCCCATTTCTAAACAAACATACATACAAACATACCATTCATAAATTGTATATGCCCGGGGGAGATGTCTCAGTTCCCCCATGCCTGACGACAAAGGTGGGTTTTAAGGAGCTTTCGGAAGGCAAGGAGAGTAGGGGCAGTTCTAATCTCCGGGGGGAGTTGGTTCCAGAGGGCCGGGGCCGCCACAGAGAAGGCTCTTCCCCTGGGGCCTGCCAACCGACATTGTTTAGTTGACGGGACCCGGAGAAGGCCCACTCTGTGGGACCTAATCAGTCGCTGGGATTCGTGCGGCAGAAGGCGGTCTCGGAGGTATTCTGGTCCAATGCCATGAAGGGCTTTAAAGGTCATAACCAGTGTCTGCACTGACATATCAATATATCAAGTCAATTCAGTTTTTAAAAAAGTAATCTCATGAAGTTTACATACCACATTTTTCGGAATATAAGACACACCAGAATATTAGATGCACCTTAGTTTTTTGGGAAGAAAATAGGGGGAAATAATCTACCAGGTATTCATCTGGCTAGTCCTTAGCCTGATATCAGCTTCAACACATTAGTGTGCTGGTTTGAGCACAAGCACTTGCTTTTTATCCCCTGTTTGGGGATAAAAAACCAGTTTCTAAAACACTTCACTTCTCTCTGTCTTCAGAGAGATAAACAATGGGAAAAGCAGGCGCAAGGATTTCACTCATTTCACTCATTAGCACCTCGTTAGAGCTGACAAAAAGCTTAATAAAAGCTACATTCAGCGTATAAGACACACTCAAATTTTCAGCCTCTTTTAGGGGGAAAGGGGGCATCTTATACTTTGAAAAATATGGTGTACTGTACGTTTATGAATAATATGACTTTGTATGGTGATAAGGAAAGTCTAAAATTTGCCCAGGTCTGCCTGGTGCACCAGTTGCGGCCCTACCTAGACATGGAATCTCTGCTCACAGTCACTCACATGCTCATCACCTCGAAGTTCAACTACTGCAATGCTCTCTTCATGGGGCTGCCTTTGAAAAGCGTTCAGAAACTACAAATTATGCAAAATGCCTGACCAAAATTTTGCTACCTGACCCTACCCATAGGAGCCCACCACTGCTTATGACCTATAAAGCCCTGCATGGCATGGGACCAGAATACCTCCAAGACTGCCTTCTGCCGCATGAATTGCAGCAACTGGTCAGATCCCACAGAATTGGTCTCCTCCAGGTTTCGTCAACCAGACAATGTCATTTGACGGGGCCCAGGGGGAGAGCCTTCTCTGTGGGGGCCCCAGCTCTCTGGAATCAGCTCACCCCGGAGATTCGTAAGGCCCCCACCCTCCTTGCCTTCTATAAGAATCTGAACATATTTTATATGTTTTGAGCTGCCCCGAGTCCTCTGAGAGGGCGGCCTAGAAATCCAATGAATGAATGAATGAATGAATGAATGAATGAATGAATGAATGAATGAATGAAAGAAAGAAAGAAAGAAATTGCTGCTATCAAGAATGGAATGCTGGTTATTCTTATTTGAATTTTTTTCCTGACCAGTTCCTTGGGTTAGGCAAAGACCCAATCAGGTGACAATTCAATATAGGTCTGTCTGTTTGACCCATCTACAATTAACTGACCGTTATTTGTATTTCAACAGTGTTGAATTTTTCTTAAAATAATTTACAAGAGTTTTGAGTTGGTTTTAGAGGTAAAGGAACAAGATTTTTTTTTTTAAAGTTCAAATTAAATTGTAGCCTGGTCATCTGGATATAATGTGCAATATAACCAAGCACCAAGGCCTTTATAAAATTATAAACAAGTTTGGGAGTACAGGAGGTACCAGAAGATCTTACAAGCTTTCTTGCAAGTTTGTGATTTATTAATGCCTGAATAGTGCTAAAACCCCAGATATTGAGGTACATCATGGACTTGTTCTGGGACCCAGAACCATGGTAACACTTAACTTTGAGTGGTGTGCTGGGAACTACATCTAAAAAGTAGGTCATAATAAAGAATGGTGAAGCCACACATCAAATACTAAGTTGAATTTCATTCAAAATGAATCGCAGTTAAATAAATCATTACTCCTTCTATTTTTAATACTTTTCTCCTTCTTTAATATTAAAATTTGCAATTCAATGGCAATACAGTAGTTGTAAGGCCTTTTATAAATCATAATTACTTTTTTCCAGGTCTATATGCAACCCAGAGGGACTCAGGTTGTGTAACTCTGCTTAGGCTTACTTCACTGATGATACTCATCTCAAGCAAACTTGCCACTGTTATACAGCATACAACAAAACATTTGAGGGGGTTATATTAAATAGTACAGTGATACCTTTACCTAAGAACACCTCTACTTACAAACTTTTCTAGACAAGAACTGGGTGTTCAAGATTTTTTTTTGCCTTTTCTCAAGAACCATTTTTCACTTACAAACCCAAGCCTCCAGAACTGTAACCAGAAAAGGCAGGGAGAAACCTCCTCTAGGAATCTCCTGGGAGGAAACAGGGCCAGAAAAGGTGGGGAGAAGCCTCTGTGGAGCCTCTCTAGGAATCTCCTTGGAGGAAACAGGGCTGGAAAAGGCAGGGAGAAGCCTCCGTGGGGCCTTGCTAGGAATGTCCTGGGAGGAAACAGGGCCTCCACCCTCCCTAGTTTCCCCAATCGCAAGCATTATTTGCTTTTACATTGATTCCTATGAGGAAAATTCCTTCTTCTTGCAAACCTTTCTACTTAAGAACCTGGGCTTGGAATGTATTAAGTTCGTAAATAGAGGTACCACTGTATTAAATAGCTCTTCTTCTTTGCAGCTGGCTGAATGAGCATAGTCCTGGCATGTCAAAACAGTACATGTATAGATGAAGACATATAGTGCAGGTTACTTGAGGAACCATCTCACCCCACTGCCATTGGTCCATCCAGGAGTGGGTTCCAACTTATGTCGCTGCTGGTTTGCTCCCTTCTACAGCATGTGGGCACACTTTTTGGGGACATGTGCACACAGTAATAAACATCCCCTCCCAACCCCCCCAAAACCAAAACAATGCTGAAAAAAGATGGTAACCACATACACAGTGACAGAACTCACTGCGCATGCTCAGTGTACATGCTCAAAAGGAAAAATAAAATATTTTTTTTTAAAAAATCGTAACAAAATAATAAAAAGGATGGCGGTGGCCACAGACTGCCACTGACCAATCCAGTTTGGTAATGTCATCATGACATCAGCAGCAGGCCACTACTGGACAAACTGGTCAGAACAAGGAGGATCCCACCCCTGGGCTCATGCCATTTGTGCTGGCAGAGTAGTAGGCATGCTTTTGGCCCCATCAGCACAATTATTCCAGCTGGCAGGATCCAGGAACAGGACCTTCTCTGCCATTGTGGTCATAAGACAAAGACTAGCTGAATTTCATTCCAGAATGAAATTGGGGTAGTGATTTGTGACAGTCTCAAAATGGATGAACAGTGCAGTCAGGCGGTAGGGAAAGCAAGTAGGATGCTTGGCTGCATAGCTAAAGGTATAACAAGCAGGAAGAGGGAGATTATGATCCTGCTATATAGAATGCTAGTGAGACCACATTTGGAATACTGTGTTCAGTTCTGGAGACCTCACCTACAAAAAGATATTGACAAAATTGAATGGGTCCAAAGACGGGCTACAAGAATGGTGGAAGGTCTTAAGTATAAAACGTATCTGGAAAGACTTAACTCAATCTGTATAGTCTGGAGGACAGAAGGAAAAGGGGGGACATGATCAAAACATTTAAATATATTAAAGGGTTAAATAAGGTCCAGGAGGGAAGTGTTTTTAATAGGAAAGTGAGCACAAGAACAAGGGAACACAATCTGAGGTTAGTTGGGGGAAAGATCAAAAGCAACATGAGAAAATATTATTTTACTAAGTAGTAGATCCTTGGAACAAACTTCCAGCAGACGTGGTTGGTAAATCCACAGTAACTGAATTTAAACATGCCTGGGATAAACATATATCCATCCTAGGATAAAACACAGAAAATAGTATAAGGGCAGACTAGATGGACTATGAGATCTTTTTCTGCCGTCAGACTTCTATGTTTCTATGTTAAAAAAAGTAAAACATTCTTATATCCCACCATCTTCTGCTGCTGCAAAGAGAAGAGTGGGACGGTATACAAATTTAATAAATAAATAAATAAATAAATGAATGAATGAATGAATGAATGAATGAACGAACAAACGAATAGTGCTACCCAAGATTTTTGGCTAACAACTTTCTTATATTGGAATAAACCATTTGCAGCATTTCTACATTCCACCAATTCCACAGCTCCTTCCTTCCAATGAAATTGGCCATACTACTGTCTTAATTTTTAATCTAGAGACCCTGGAACAGACTATTAACACCTTAAGACAATAATTGTTGTCTGTAACCGACCAACCTCTTTCTTTCTTTCAATGTTTGAAAAGTTTGCCCCCTGACTCAAAAAAGCTTCAGAATAATAAAATTATTCTCTCCTAGCATTTCATACAGACACACAAAAGTGGGGGATAATGTTTATCAATATGCATATAATACAAAGGCCCTAAGTTGGTTTTCTGTTTTGTTTTTATGCCTAATTGAAGTACTCCAGGGTAGGAACATCTGCCAGTTGGTGAAAATATATGAAGGGCAGCTCTGTTGGCAATGTAAAAGGTTATTGGTTGCTGCAGGTGTTTTGTGCGGATTGGAAGAGATGTATGAATCCAGACACAGCTAGATCTGCAGGTGAGAACCACAGGAACCAGCAGTGTTGGAGATTTACACAGCAGACTGACTGATAGCAAAGGACCGACCAGGCATCAGAGAAGCTTTTAAAAGGTGCTGGGATTCTAGAAATTTGGGGAACAGTTATTTTTACATTTAAGGGGTTGGAGCAGCAGTTGGAGTAGATTGGAGCAAACTACTTTGCCACCAGTCCCCTTGTGTGCTCACATTCAGGTGCAATGCTTCTGCACATTAGACAACCATGTGTCTGAAATGGAATAGGGCTGTGATGGTGAACCTATGGCACGTGCGCCACAGGTGGCACATGGAGCTATATCAGACGGCACATGAGACTGCCCTGTATCAGCACCAGCTCGCATGTGTGTGCTGGCCTGTAGTTGGAATAGATTGGAGCAAATTACTTTGCCCTGTATCAGCACCAGTGTGCATGCATGCGCTGGGCATTGGTTGGAGTAGATTGGAGTAAATTACTTTGCCACTGGTTCTCTTGCATACTCACACTCACGTGCTATGCTTCTGTGCATCGGACAACCATTTGTCTGAAATGGAATAGGGCCATGAGGATGAACCTATGGCACGTGCGCCACAGGTGGCACGTGGAGCCATATCAGAGGGCACATGAGACTTTGCCTTGTATCAGCAGCAGCACACATGCATGCGCTGGCCAGCTGATTTTCGGCCTTGCGAAAGGCCATTTCATCCTCTGGATGATTCAGGAAAGCTTTCCTTGAGCCCTAGAGGCAAAAAACTCCCCCCATGGACAATCTGGAAGTTTGGAAAAATTCACTTCTGGTTTGCCGCTGTGCTGTTTCTTGCACTCCAGAGAGTTCAGGGAAGCTTCCTGAAGCCTTGGAATGTAAAAAACTGCACAATGGGCAAACTGGAAGTGCATTGACACACACATTCCTGACAATTCAAATAATGTATATCTAAAGTTTTGCATTTGTGCCATTACTATAGGCTGAGAAAAAAAAAAGTGACCCTGGTAAATCAGTGGGGAAGCCATATTACCTTAACGACCCTGCTACTAATTTAACTAATTTAACTAATTTAACTAATTTAACTAATTTAACTAATTTAACTAATTTAACTAATTTAACTAATTTAACTAATTTAACTAATTTAACTAATTTAACTAATTTAACTAATTTAACTAATTTAACTAATTTAACCAATTTGGAAAGAAAGGTCATAACATGGGGCAAAATTCATTGAACAAATGTCTTGCTTAACAACAGAAATGCTGGGCTCAATTGTGCTCCTAGATCAAGGACTACTGAAAAAGTTTTCCCCACTTTCTAACAGGGTGAAGCAAGGCATTCTACAAATGAGAAATATAATGAGAAATACCACAAGTATCAACACTGCAAATCACACAGGAAACTAGAATTTGAACTGCACTGCAGCTGAGCCAGAAGAAAATCAACTGAGCTGCCAAAGGAGAACAATGGTATATAATCACATGGCTCCGTGCCAGTAGGAGACCAAGACAAAGCTCGAAGCCCCTTTGATTGTCTTTTCTCATTCTGTGTCAAACTGCCAGATCTATCAACAAGTTTGTCTTCTTGCTGTACCTGTGCCTTTTTTTTATTATTGTTGTGCTACCAGACTTGAAATCATGAGCTTAGAAAACTTACAAGTATGTTGCCTTCGAACCGATCTAAATGTAGTTTATAATATCATCTGCCACAATGTCATACCTGTATGTGAATACTTCAGCTTCAACTTACAACAATACACAGGCACACAATAGATACAAACTTAATGTAAACCACTGCAAACTCAACTGGAGAAAATATGACTTTAGCTGCAGTGTGATCAATGCGTGGAATTCACTACTTGACTCTGCAGTTTTTTTTAATCCCAAACCCCCAAAACTTTAACCTTAGACTGTCTACTTTTGACCTCACCCCATTCCTAAGAGGTCTGTAAGGGGCGTGCATAAGCATACTATAGTGTCTACCATCCAGTGATGGGCTCCTACGGGTATGGTCAGGTATGCAGAACTTTTTTCTTTTTTTCCGTTCTGAGCTCTGGGTATATTTTTCCTATCACATTAAATGAGGTTGAATGTGTATAATGTTAGAAGAGCTGTGTGTGTGTGTGTGTACATACACATACAGTTTATATAGTAGATAAAGTATACTTTTGCGTGCCTGTGTGTAATATGTGTGTAAACATATGGCATATACACATAAAATTAAATAGTATATTTTGGATGTTCAGTAATAGTAAATAGATAGGGAAATTGTATCTCCTAGAGGCAAGGAGAGGCCAGGCACCCTAACACAAACCCTTGACATGTAGTGATGGGCAAACCGAACCCGCACAATTTGGGTCCATACCGAATTTTGCGGTGTTCGGTATGCCGAACACGAACCCAAAATTTCTTGAAACTTCGGATAAAATTCGGGGTTGCGTTCGGCGTTCGGAGCTTTGACGTCACCGGCAGGTTGCTAAGGACACAAAGGTGATCACTTCCTGGATTCCATGGAATCCAGGAAGTGATCACCTTGGCGTCCTTAGCAACCTGCCATTATATGTGACATCAAACCCCAGAATCTCTTGGTGGGATTCCCCATTTGGGTTCAGGTTCGGGTTCAGGTTTGGTTCAGGTTCGGCCGAATTTTGCGTAAAGTTCATCCGAACTTGCCGAACCTGAACACCGTTGGGTTCGCCCATCACTATTGACATGTTAAATTGGCCACCTTTAAGCCAGTTACATGACCATAAAGCCCCCTTGGTCACATGATTGTCAAGGCCTTCCCACCTGGTCACATGGCTGGCAGGCCACACCCATAAAATAAGTCACGCCCACAATGTGGTAGTAAAAAAATTTGCAGCCCTTCACTGTTATCTTCCCTGTCTTACTGTTCAACTGTCCTCATTTATCTGTACTTACTTTGCTTATATTTATGTTTATACCTACATCTCCTATCTTGACAAATAAATAAATAATTCCTAGCATAAATCTCCTCCAATTGCCTGGCTGCTGAAAAGGCTTCTAGTTTACTTTAAATTAATGAAACTTTGGGAAGATGCTTCTCTGTATCACTGAATTAAGAATGAACTTCAGCCCTCCATTTTTATCTGTGCTGTCATTCTTGAGCAATTCATTCTGCACAAAATTCCACTTTAGACGCCTGCCACAATTGCCTCTGGATTTAAAGCTGTTGCACTAGGCATCCATTATCAGAAGATCACATTTGCAGCTTAATTGAAAACTCTGGATAGTTTTGGTATCACATCATAACTTCCTACAGCAATATGGACTTTTACATAAAAAGCAAACAAGGCCCCAGTTGACTAAATACTGTATTACATAAACCTCAATTCAAGTACAAGGGAAAGAGTATTAAAAATGATCAAATGCAGAAGAAATCCTTGTCACTCTCCCAATTTTCATGGCTAATCATCCTTTTATTTAGGTCCAGAAGACAAGCCCATGAAGCATAGGAGTTTATTGCGTATATAGCGTTGTGCGTTTTAAAATATAAACATATCAAATATGTTTTCATACGTTTAGTTTTCACTAAATATGTTTTACTGTGTTTCTTAAAACTTTGGTGCTTATTCTTTTTCTTGCCTTAAAAATCATGCTGCCTTACAGCAAAGGGTTAAACCAAAGGAATCCAAAATCAAGTAATGAAAATGAAAAAATAAAAAATCTTGGCTGATGTGACTTTCTCGTTTGCATTTTATACTACTGTGGTGAGGTAACATTGGCCAGTTAAATGATTTAAGATTTAAGATTTAATTGGATTTGTATGCCGCCCCTCTGCGAGGACTCGGGGTGGCTCACAGCATATATAGAAAACAGAAAACAGTAATAAACAATCCAATTAATAATATATTAAAAAACAATCCTCAAAATTCTGATTTAAAAAACCCTATCATTTACAATTCATTCAGCAAGCATACTAAAAACATTCATTGCTTAGGGGGGAAGATCTAAAAACCCCAGGCCTGGGGGCAAAGATGAGTTTTTAAACTCTTTTGGAAGGCAAGGAGGGTGGGGGGCAGTGCGAATCTCTCGGGGGGGGGAGCTGATTCCAGAGGGCCAGGGCCCCCACAGAGAAGGCTCTTCCCCAGGTCCCACCAGCCAGCATTGTTTGTTTGACAGCTCTGTGGGACCTCACCGGACACTGGGATTCGTGCGGCAGAAGGCTGTCTTGGAGATAGTCTGGTCCTATGCCATGCAGAGCTTTATAAAAAGTCATTGACGCATAGGTAGCTTTAAAACAGGGTCCTAACTATCTTGGGGTAGAAAAAGTCATTGACACATAGGCAGCTTTAAAACAGGGTCCTAACTATCTTGGGGTGAGAGGAAGGTGTCAGGAATTGATATTTAAAGACTGGTACCATGGCAATGTCTGGTAAGGGAAAGGATTAAAAAGGAAAGACAATGCAGTAAAAGGAAGAGAAGAAAGAAAAGGGCAAAGAAGAAATCTAAATAAATTAGATAACAGTGAAGAAAAAGCCATTTGTAACCCTGTCAATATCAAGGCACTGAACTGGGATACCCTTGAAGGGAAGCTGTGGGGTACTATAAAATGTTCCCTTCCCCCATCTAATCATGGAAGAAATGTGCAATTTCTTGATCTGGGTCTCTTTCTGGGAGAGTTCTGAGTTACCCAAATCCTGCCTCTCTGCAGCATCACAATTTCATCACAATTTCTTCCATGTGATTCACTCACTGGGAAGTTAGAGCAAATGATAAAGAAAGTGATACTGGATCAGATGAAAAACATGTCTAATCTGGTAAATGTATCCTCCATGGTCCACAAATATTTGTGAGAAGAACCAAAAAGAGTACCAAAGCAGCAGCATTTATCAACGGTCTGTCTCCAATACTGGACTCAGTTTAGAGTTGTTATGACAAACAGCCATTGTCAACCTTCTATTATATATTTGTCATTAGAGAACTTCCTCATACTCTAAAAAAATTGTCAGACAAGATTTAGGGAGCAAAAAAAGAAGAGCTGGAGAAAGTGAGTGAATAAAACTCAACCACGGACAAGAAAATAAAAGAAAACTCCAGAATGCTTTCAAGTTGAAACATTAATTGAATATCAAAATAATTGTTTGAGAAGGCATATAATTTCTGTACCTATAATCATTCTTCTGGCAAAGACTAAGACTTTCTCAGTTCAAATGCAGTCTGTCAGGAATCCCTTGCTCTAAATAATGACTTTGCAGTTTCCACAAACAACTTGTCGTGCCAGAGAAGTTCTTAATTTGGAGAAATTATTGCTTAGCTGTAAGGATTGGCAGTAGGAATGACTGAAATTGTTGTTTCACTGCAACATCTTTGTTTCCATCATTTATCAAGATTAAAGCAGCTCGGTACAAAGACATTAACTATTTTTGAACAAAGGAAAAACACCATTACTGGAAGGGATATTTTTCAGCACACTAGGAGAATTTGTGTTTTCTACTCACCTCAACAACACAGCTGATGTCACTGCAAAATGAGAAATTGCAGTCAATAGAGTACAAAAACAATTTCTCATATTAAAATAAAATTGATCTGGAAGTGCTTTTAAGGAATGCCTGTCACATTATACCCTAATATGTGTTCGGAAACTTCAGATCGTGCAAAATGCAGCTGCAAGAGCAATCATGGGCTTCCCTAGGTATGCCCATGTAACACCAACACTCTGCAGTCTGCATTGGTTGCCGATCAGTTTCCGGTTACAATTCAAAGTGTTGGTTATGACTTATAAAGCCCTTTATGGCATTGGACCAGAACTAAGGAGAGATTTCCTGATAGTTAAAACAACCAGTGAAACAAATGGTTCATTCTCTACATCAATGACCTTTGCAATTACATCCCAAGCAACTGTGTCCTCTTCGCCAATGATGTAAAACTCTTCAACACCACCGATAACACAACTAATCTCCAAAAAGACCTAACTAACAACAACAGATTTAAGTGCCAAAGCCCACTGCAACCGCATAGCCAAGAAGGCTTCAAGAGTCGTAAACCTAATCCTACGTAGCTTATGCTCTGGCAATCTCACACTATTTACCAGAGCTTACAAAACTTTCGCCAGACCCATCCTCGAATACAGCTCATCTGTTTGGAACCCATACCGCATCTCAGACATCAACACCCTTGAAAATGTCCAAAGATACTTCACCAGAAGAGCCCTTCACTCCTCCACTCGAAATAGAATACCCTATGAGACTAGACTTTCAATCCTGAGCCTAGAAAGTTTAGAACTAAGACGCCTTAAAACAAGATGTAAGTATTGCCAACAAGATCATATGCTGCAACGTCCTGCCTGTTGGCGACTACTTCAGCTTCAACCACAACAACACAAGAGCACACAACAGATTTAAACTTAATATTAACCGCTCCAAACCTGACTGTAAAAAATATGACTTCAGTAACCGAGTTGTTGAAGCATGGAACTCATTACCAGAGTATCTCCTCTATAACGTGATGGGTTCTAAATTACCTCACTGCTGGTTCACTTCATCCTGTGCTGCGTGGACACTTGTGCATTGCACATGCATGCATGCACAGTGCCACCCCTCCCCCAAAATAAGATGGCAGTACCTATGGCGCCATTGAGGGAGTAGGTTTGGGGTGTGGCCAGGCAGCCATTGCTGCCAGTTTGGTGAGTTGGGTGGAAATTCCTATTTGAATTGACAGGAACCCAGCTCTGGTGCTCCATCACTGGAAACCTTTAAAAACCAATTGGATAGCATTTATCAGAAATAGTACTGGTCTCTTGAGAGAGCAAAGGGTTGGACTAGATGACCTCAAAGATCCCTTCTAATTCTGTTACTGCCAGTTTATTTTTCATCTTGTCTTAAAATATGATTGGCTGATACGCTTTTTATTTTATTTTTTTAAATTAAGTTCCAAAAGAAATCTTTGGACACATTGGAGTAATTTGGTTTTGTTTACCTGCAACCAATGTACTAGCATTTGCTCAGTCAAATTCTATAAATATTAGAAGTTGATTCATCCCAATTACCCCATTACAATGGAATATGAACTGAATATGTGATAGCAGAAGCTGATGATCTTTCATTAGAATGTGCCTGTGAGTACCTAAAATGAAGTGCAAAAAAGTAAAACAATTCTCCTCTCTGTCTTACAAATGCACAGAAATGCCCGACCGGCGGCTTAAACCGCCGGCTGAAATTGCCCACGGAGCAGGGGGATGCTGCAGGCGGCTCCACGGAGCCCCAAACTTCTGAGGAAACAGGAAGTTCAGCTTTTGGCAGCGCGCCAGGAAGGCGCACTGCCTGCTGGGAGTTAGGGGAGGTCCTGGATCACCCTATTTAAGGGCAATCCAAACAGGACCTCCTCCTTGCTGTTGCTGCCCTGGGAAACGAACACCCGCCCACCCTCCGCTATTAACAGTGTGTCCAAGGAGGTCGCTTCGGGGCCGAATAGGAATTTTTTGTGGCCTCCCCTTTAGAGGCGGCCATTTTTCGCTTTTCCACACTGACGGTGCGGACTGGATTGGTTAGGGGGTGCGGCACACTTAGATGCAGTATAGGCCTCCCTTTGGTCACTGGGGTTTGGCAGGTTAGGGGCGGAAATGGGCAATTAGAAGCGACTGCGCATGCTCCTTTGGGCATCCTTTAAAGGGTGATGGACCGCCTCTCTCCAGGAACTAGAGGTTGAAACAACGTCGGGGATTGGAGAGAGGATGTCCATGGGAATCACCGGATCCAATTTCCCACGGGGATTGGAGGGTGAACTCCTCCCACATGATGAAGGGGTGTGGCTTGGATCCAGGTGAAGGTGGCTACCTTCACCTGGTTCAGCAAGGAGTTTTTGCCCAATGTTGCCAAGGAAGTTTCTGGTAGGAATTTCCGCCCCGTTAGTTTTGGCCTCTGCAGGTCCTTAGTTATGTTGAATTTAAATATTTAAATTTACGTATTTAAAGTTACGTTATTTAAATTTATGTTAATTTAATAAAATGACCCTTATTTAATCCACAATATGTCTCAGCGTCTTTACTCCACTTCCGGGGCAAATGCACAGCTACCACTTAGCAATCTATCTGAGGCAGCAGTTCTAGTACTGAATATACATCCATATTATAAATATGATTGATATATTTTTGACTCAGTTGCATTGCACTAAGCCTGGAAGCTATATCAATTTGAGGGACCTAGAAATGCAAATAAGTGATTATAGAGAAGAAAATTTGTTGGTAAATGCAGTATTTGTCCTTTTTCTTATTTAAAAGACTCCTGAAAAGTAGCAGTTGGAGCCATCTGTCACTTCTCCAAGTTGCTCTTTCATCATACTTACTCAAATGTACAAAAGGAGCAGCACAAAGTTTTGAGGGATTAGAAGTATCATTAAAAAACACTGCAGAAGGCTTCTCAATTTCAAACATTTCCTGTTCCTTATTTTCTGATTCCTGACTGTTTGATCACCTTCCCATGATGCCAATTACATAAACAAGTCCGTGTAGGGTTTTTTGCAAACATTTTCCAAACATGATTTGTCATTGCTTCCCCTCTATTTGCAAATCATCTAGCTGGCATGATGCCTGGGAACAAATTCACAATCACCCAATGTCTAAGCCAGTGTGTTTAAGCATTACACCAACACACTTCAGGTTGTATATTTACCATATGTCTATTTCTAACTGTTTTGTGTTGACAATAAGGAAAACTAATGCTGATGCAAAGCAGCTAGACAAACAGAAGAAAATTCAGACTATTTAAGCACAAAAAAATCTGATACATTTGTGTATTCCAATGAATATAAACCATGCAAACCAAATAGGTTTTTCAATGTGTCTTATCAAGTTTTGATTGTCTCGTGCTTATCCCAATGTCTGCTCATTCAGTTAATATCAATGCAAACAAACATGTAGGCAGGCACACACACAAATGATCTTATTTTGATTCAAGAAACTCATAGCAATATTTATGGTTCATCCATCTCTTCTCATTTAGTTTTTTTACAGGGAAAATATAAGGAAGAAGAATAGTTTAATGGATTAACAGATTAAAGAGTTGAAAGGCACCTTGTAGGTCATCTAATCCAACCCCCTACCCAAGCAAGAGACCCCTCACCATTTCTGACAATCTCTTTTTGAAAGCCTCCAGTGATGAAACTCCCACAACTTCTGAAGTCAACTTCTGAAGTCAACTTCTTTTCTATTGATTAGATTAGATTAGATTTATTGGATTTATATGCAGCCCCTCTCCGCAAACTCGGGGCGGCTCACAACAATAATAAAAAACAGTACATAATAACAAATCCAATGCCCATTTACAATTTAAAATTAGTAATTTCATAAAACAATCCCAATATATATAAAAAACAGGCACACAGTCAAGCAATCAAAAGGCAAAACAACATGGGCAAGGGGGAGATGTTTTAGTTCCCCCATGCCTGAAGGCAAAGGTGGGTCTTAAGGAGTTTACAAAAGGCAGGGAGGGTGGGGGCAATCCTAATCTCAGGGGGGAGCTGGTTCCAGAGGGTCGGGGCCCCCACAGAGAAAGCTCTTCCCCTGGGTCCCGCCAGACGACATTGTTTGATTGTTCTCACTGTCAGAAGACTCAGCCTTTTTTTCAGGTTGAATCTCCTTGGTCAGTTTCCATCCCTTATTCCTTGTCTGGTCTTTGGGTGCCTTGGAAAATAGCTTCCCCTTCCTCTCTGGGGCAGACCCTCAAATATTGGAAGGTGCTATCATATCTTTCCTGGTCCTTTTCATCACTAGACCAGCCATGTCCAGTTCCTGCAATTGTTCTTCACATGTTTTAGCCTCTCCGGTCCCCTAATTATCTTGTCTGCTCTTGTCTGCACTCTTTATAGAGTCTCAACATCTTCTTATACTGTGGTGAACAAAACTGGATGCAGTATTCTAGATCTGGTCTTACAAAGACACAATGTTTATCCTACCATATGTATGTACACACACAGTCTCTCTCTCTCTCTCTCTCTCTCTCTCTCTCTCTCTCTCTCTCTCTCTTTCTCTCTCTCTGTGTGTGTACATACATATGGTAGGATAAACATTGTGTTAAAAACAAAATATAATGAAAACATAACTTTGTTGTGAGCCACCCCGAGTCCAAGGAATAGGGCGACATAGAAATCTAATAAATGAACGAACGAACAAATGAATATAATAATAATAATAATAATAATAATAATAATAATAATAATAATAATAATAATAATAATTATTATTATTATTATTATTATTATTATTATTATTATTATTATTATTATTATCATTATTATTTATATTTGTATGCCATCCCTCTCCAAAGACTCAATGAATGAATGAATGAATGAATGAATGAATGAATGTTCATCTTTTTCTCAGCCCATTCTCTCTCAGATGAAAGAAAGTTTGCTAGAATTTTTTTTGAGGGAGAATAGAACTATGGACAATTGTCATAGGCAGATGTGGTATTATTGCAGATCTTCATTTAGGAGGGACCAGAGGTGGGTGCTGCCGGAACACCTAATTGCGCACAGCTCCACAGCTCTGGAACGCAAGTGCAGGATTAAGCACAATTACGCTTCCTGCACCTATGCAGGTAGCAAAATCCTGCATAGGGATGGGCATGTGGGTGGGTGTCAGTGAGGTTTTTTGCTTCCTTGCATGCAGTCCACTTCTGGGAGGGATCAAGAGATAAGTGTTAGATTGTCCTGTGCTTTAATATGTGATGGTGCTATCCATTCCGTCATGTCTTATTGAGACTGAGCATATCATATTGGAATTCAATATAGCACAGACACAAACTGTTGTATCCTGAAATGGCTACCTTGTAACTCTGTAAATAGTTTGTTCCTCTTTCCAGCGCTGTCTGAGCCCAAGCAGGAAGTCGCTCCTGATTGGCTCAGACGCGGCCGGCTCTAGCTTTGGCGGGAACCGCAAAAGTATAAAAGAAGCGGTTTCTCCAGGCAGAGTCAGTCGGTACTCGCTGAATTGTCACTTTACCTTGCTGAGCTGTCACTTGTTCTCTGAGCTGAATAAAAGTACCGATTGCTCAAAACCCTGTCTCTGGGTCTACTTCACTGGCGACGAACGAACGGAAGAAACTTCGCGTGCAACATGGACAAAATCCAGATCGGCCAGGCTCCGGAACTCTTCGATCCCGAGAAAATGACATGGGACGAGTACATGGCCACCTTCGAGATCTTCCTCGAGGCGGCGGGAATGCAGGACGCCGGAGCCGATCGCAGACGGGCTATTTTTCTCAACTACTGCGGCGCAGAGATCCGTAGACTTGCCCAAACTCTCACCGAACCAGAACAAGCAAGAACCACAGCGTGGGACGTACTTCAACAGAAACTAGCGAGCCATTTCAAACCAACCAGACCAGCCATGGTTTACCGGCATCAATTCCACATGATGGCTCAGAGAGAAACCGAGTCGATCAGCCAATTTACAACGCGGCTTCGAACGGTACTTGCTCAATGCAAGTTTAAAGACCCGGAAGCTCGCCTCACCGACGCCTTGGTTTTCGGCATGAAGAGCAACACAGTGAGAAATAAACTCCTCACCGAAGAAGAGCCGACTCTACAAACCGTAATTAAATTAGCGCAGACCGCGGAAGCAGCCGACGCAGCGGCAAGAGAATTAAAAGAGCACGGAAGGCGAGAAATCATTGCCAAAATCGACGCCGAGTCTCCCAGCGCCGTGGGAACAGACGACCTCAGCCAGCCAACTAGCAACGGGGACAACTGCCTCCTCCTGCAAGACCAGCCGAGACACCCTAGAGCTACTCACCCAGCCCCCTGCGCGGGCTGCCGGGGAAATCACCAGCGCCATCGATGCCCCTTCCGAGACGCTACTTGCCGCCGTTGCAACCGGAGAGGCCACATCGCCATCGCATGCAGGGCAACGGCACCAGAAGAAACTTTTGCCACACAACAATACCAGCGACCTCAAAACCAGCCCCCCCAATCGCGAGAAAGGAGACCGTTCCGCAACTCGGGTCAAAGGAACTACTCAACCGCTAACCGCGACTACAATAGAGGTAACTCTCAATTTTCCGTGAATAACACGGCAACCAAAAAGGGGGCTAAAATTGTTATCTCATTGTTACTAAATAACCAGCCTTGCTCAATGGAGCTGGATACGGGCTCGAGATATACCATCATGCCCTGGGAAAAATTTAAACTATATATGCCTAATGTGTCTAAGGCTGACCTAACTCAAACCTCTTTGGTGATCAGAGACTTCCAAGGGGGGGTAATCTCGGTCCTGGGAACAGCAAATGTACCTATTGCATTTAAGAATGTTAAATGTACCCTTCCCATGCTTATTGTGACGGGGGCCAAACACTCCCTGCTGGGTCTAGCGTGGATGGAACCGTTGGGGATCGAAATTTCGGGTGTGTGTAATGTAAACTGTGATAATATGCCTAACTTTGTGAAAGAGTTCCCTGAAGTGTTCAGCCCCACCTTGGGATTGTATAAGGGACCCCCTATATCTTTCTATATTGACCCCAAGGTCCCACCGGTTAGACTGAAACCTCGCAGGGTCCCCCTTCCGCTTCTCCCCAAGCTAGACATGCAGCTGGACAAACTCATTAGTCAAGGTATTTTGGTCCCTGTGGAACAGGGGCCATGGGAAACTCCCATAGTGACACCCCTGAAGCCAGATGGCTCTTTAAGAGTTTGCGCTGATTACAAATCAACCCTGAATAAGGCACTCCAACACCACCCCTACCCCATCCCGGTTGTGCAACAACTCTTACACTCCCTGGGGGAGGGAAAAAGGTTCGCAAAGATCGACCTGGCGCAGGCTTACCAGCAACTTCCGGTCGATGAACAAACAGCAAACGCTCAAACGATTGTAACGCACAGGGGGGCTTTCAAATGCACGAGGTTACAGTTTGGGGTTAAGCATAGCCCCAGGAATATTCCAGAGCATCATGGAACGCCTATTGTCAGGGGTAAATGGGGCAATTCCATATTTTGATGACATCTTAATTGCAGGGGAAAACCAGGAACAAGTGAACAAAAGAATAAGGGAAGTACTTAAGAGGCTACAGGACAAAGGGCTACGAATCAAGCCTGATAAATGTGTCTGGGGAACTAACAGTATTGAATTCCTTGGGTATAAAATAGATAAAGAAGGTATCCACCCCACAACAGAGAAGCTGAGAGCAATTAGAGAAGCCCCAGAGCCACGAGATAAGAATGAGTTGCAGGCATTTTTGGGCCTCCTTAATTTTTATTCCGTTTTTTAAAGCAGAAGGCAACAGTAGCAGAGCCTCTCCATCGTTTACTCCAGAAGGAAGCCCGCTGGACATGGGGGAAAACTGAACGTGAAGCTTTTTCTCAAATTAAAAATCTATTAACTTCGAAAAGTGTAGTAGTCCAATATAGTGCTTCACTACCCATTAGGCTCACCTGCGACGCTTCGCCGTACGGCATAGGAGGAGTCTTAGCTCACGTTCTACCTAATAAGACAGAGGCCCCAATAGCATTTTTTTCAAGAACCATGACCAGCACAGAGAGGAATTATAGCCAGTTAGACAAGGAGGCTCTAGCATTAGTGGCAGGGGTGAAGAAGTTTCACAATTACATTTTTGGAAGAAGCTTTGAGCTAGTCACTGACCACAAACCCCTACTAGGCCTGCTAGCCCCCAACAAGCCCACTCCACCTTTTATGTCTCCAAGACTAATCAGATGGGCTCTTTTCCTCTCAGGGTATCAGTATGAGCTCACCCACAAGGGGGGGAAGGAAATCAATCATGCAGACGGCCTCAGCAGATGCCCCATAGCAGACTTAGTGGAAGACCCTGTTCCTTCCACAGATGTGCTAATGATAGAACTCGAGGAAAACCTACTAACCACAGCAAAAGAGGTAGCTGCACACACGCAGCAAGATCAAATCCTTAAACAAGTGGTGAACTGTGTTCTAAAGGGATGGCAAAATGATATTGTTAAACCTGAATTGTGTGATTTTAAAAACAAAAGGCTTGAATTATCGTATGTAAAAGGTTGTTTGCTGTGGGGGGATAGAGTGATCATCCCCAAACGCCTAAGGGAAAAGGTACTCAAAATGTTACACGTGGGCCATCCTGGGATTGTCAGGATGAAGAGCCTAGCAAGGGGGCATTTATGGTGGCCAGGGCTAGATGCTGATATTGAAAGTTGGGTTTCAAAGTGTGACCCGTGCCAAGAGTCAAGGCCCAGTCCCCCCAAAACAACTCCGGCTGAGTGGGAACAGCCTGCTGGTCCTTGGTCTAGGATCCACATTGATTTTGCTGGCCCAGTGGGGTCTCAGTATTTTTTAATAGTGGTTGATGCCTTCTCCAAATGGTTGGAAATAATAGCAATGAACAACATAACCACAAGTGCCACTATCAAGGTATTGAGCAGACTGTTTGCATCCCATGGTTGCCCTGATCTCTTAGTGTCTGACAATGGGCCACAGCTAACAGCCAGGCAATTCGAATTATTCCTAGATGGCCTAGGGGTCAGGCATGCCCTCATCTCGCCTTACTCGCCCTGGGCTAACGGGTTGGCAGAACGTTACGTACGGGTGGCAAAGGAGGCATTGCACAGGTCAGGCCCTGGGGATGTGCAACAAAACTTGGACCAATTCTTACTAACCCAGCACATTACCCCTAACTCGCACACACATGTAAGCCCTGCAGAGTTATTGATGGGAAGGAAGTTGAGGTCACCATTAGACAGGTTAAATCCAAGGTTCTGTGTTAATAATAACCAAATGTGTATGAAACCAGAAAGAGAAATGTATTTGGGACAAAATGTATATGTAAAATGTTTTGATGGAAATGTAAACTGGATGAAGGGAATTATTGTTAAGCAAAACGCACCCAAGACTTATGTTGTTAAACTAGAGGATGGTCGTTTGTGGAAACGACACATAGACCACATTCGGAAACGAGCTGAAAATCAATTGCCACAACCCGCTGACATGGACTCTCCCCCTTCAACAGACTTTAGTACATTGCCCGAACTAAGAAACACGCAAAGAGACTTATCGGGCCAGGGGGAACCATCCAGCGACGCCGAGCCATCCTCGTCCTCCGAAGCCTTCGTTGGGCCTGCCAGGCCAAGTCCGCCGCACCGGGAGAACAGCGGCGAGCCATCCTCCACAGTCAGTGGCGAAGGAGAAATTGAACTGCGCAGGTCAGCGCGAGAGCCTCGGAGGCCTCACCGATTGGACGACTTCGTCACATGGCTTTCTTGATGGATGAGTCCAACTATGAGGGGAGGGGTGTTGTATCCTGAAATGGCTACCTTGTAACTCTGTAAATAGTTTGTTCCTCTTTCCAGCGCTGTCTGAGCCCAAGCAGGAAGTCGCTCCTGATTGGCTCAGACGCGGCCGGCTCTAGCTTTGGCGGGAACCGCAAAAGTATAAAAGAAGCGGTTTCTCCAGGCAGAGTCAGTCGGTACTCGCTGAATTGTCACTTTACCTTGCTGAGCTGTCACTTGTTCTCTGAGCTGAATAAAAGTACCGATTGCTCAAAACCCTGTCTCTGGGTCTACTTCACAAACAAAAGAACAAAATTATATTAATGTCTTAGACTTGTGGACTTCAACTCCCAGAATTCCTCAGCCAATCATGCTAGCTCAGAAAGTTGAAGTCCACAAGTCATAGAAGAGCCAACTTTGCCTACCCCTGTCTTAGACCAACCCCTGGACCAATTCCCTCAGCATGCCAGAAACCAGGCCATGCAAACAAGCTAAGCCTAACCCCCATGTGTGGGATGCAGACTGCACATGAAACCACAGACCCCGCCAGCCCGTAGAAAAACCCCACTTCACAGAACCAGTCCCTGGGGCCTCTGTCTTAGACTTCAAAAGAGCTGAGATAATTTACCCATCCATTCTGCACCCACAAATTTGGTGGAAATTTTGAATGAAATTTATGACCAGTTGTGTTCACAATAACAAGAGCACACAAAACTTTCACCAGACCAATCCTTGAATACAGCTCAACTGTCTGGAACCCACACTGCATTTTGGACATAAACGGTCTAGAAAATGTCCAGAGATACTTTACTAAAAGAGCCCTCCACTCCTCCACTCGCAACAGAATATCCTATCCAACTAGACTTACAATCCTAGGTTTAGAAAGCTTAGAACTACGTCACCTTAAACACGACCAAAGCATAGCCCATAAAATCATCTGCTACAATGTTCTTCCTGTCAATGACTACTTCAGCTTCAACTACAACAACACAAGAGCTCACAACAGTTACAAACCTAAAATAAATCACACCAAACTCAACTGCAGGAAATGCGACCTTAGTAACTGAGTAGTTGATGCATGGAACTCACTACCTGACTCTAGTTTCATCACCTAATCCCCAAACTTTACCCTTAAACTATCCACTGTTGACCTCTCCCGATTCCTAAGAGGTCAGTAAGGGGAGTGCATAAGTGCACCACCGTACCTTCTGTCCCCTGTCCTAATGTTTCTGTCTTACTAGTATCATGTATATAAACATTGTTATATCTTTGTATCTATTTATTTATTTATTTTTATTTTGTCCAATACACAATACATATAGAAGAGAATAGACAGGTGATATATATAAAGAAAAATATAAAATAGAGGAGAAGATATATGAAAGGAAGAAAATATATATGATATATGAGATAAAGGAAAGACAATTGGACAAGGCACCCTGGTGCACTTATGTACGCCCCTTACTGACCTCTTAGGAACCTGGAGAGGTCAATTGTGGATAATCTAAGGGAGAAATGTTGGGGGTTAGGGGTTGACACTATTGAGTCTGGTAATGAGTTCCACGCTTCGACAACTCGATTGTTAAAGTCATATTTTTTACAGTCAAGTTTGTAGCGGTCAATATTAAGTTTGAATCTGTTGCGTGCTCTTGTGTTGTTGTGGTTGAAGCTGAAGTAGTCATTGACAGGTAGGACGTTGCAGCATATGATCTTGTGAGCAATACTTAAATCATGTTTTAGGCGCCGTAGTTCTAAGCTTTCTAGACCCAGGGTTGTTAATCTATTTTCGTAGGGTATTCTGTTTCTACCAATTCTACCAATATGTACTTGACAAAACAAACAAACAAACAAATAGAATAAAGCAATGTGTTTATCTTGCTAAGAAATAGTGTGATTTTGTCTGCTTTTGGCTTAGCTTGGAAAAAAACCAACGAACCCTGGCTTAGTTTGATTTGTGAGTCCAGTGATTAACTACTTAGGAAACAAATGGTCAGGACAGACGCTGAATATTAGTCACCTCTGTTCCAGTACAATATTCTAAAAAATTTAGATGTTTGATGTTTTTGTTGTTGTCATTCTTCAATTCTTATATTTGCTTTTTGAAGTAGAAAGATTTAAATCAGGATATAAGAACCGATTTTCAGCAAAGCAGATAAACAAAGCCTACCAATGCCAGCCAAATAGTAAGAAAGGAAATGCTGACACAGCCCTCATTATGATATTCTGCATAGCTATAATGATGCCTCCAACTGATGTGCTGGCAACTCTTTTGTGGAAGCACAACTCATTGAATTTAACTGGCATTCAGAAAAATTAGTATAAGTGGCCAAAATGTTTATCCCATCATTATCGTATTGACAATATTCCTTTTATCCCACAGGAGGCCAAATAATAAACAGAATTCAAGCAAATGTGTGAAGCGTGCGCAAGAGCAGCATCTGTTATGTACTTCCTTGGCAATATTGTTTCATGTGGGAAAATCCAGGCCAATAGCAAAAGCACTTTCTAGGAAGCCATTCGTATGAATCAGTCATTATTGCCTTTTGTGTAGCTGCTAATGCTAAGTGTTAAAAAAGGAGCTTTTATTTTGTTCATTGGTTGGCAGGGAAACAAAGCATTGGTTAGCAGCATGCTTGCATTTATGCATACATCCATTATTAAACTCCAGTTTTTTCAAGTGGATGCAAATACTTAAGCTGTTCCTGAAGTTGTAAAGAGGCAAACAAAAGAAAGATATATTTAGTTGAACAGAAAGGGGGGAAGGCAATATAGTTTGAATATGAATCTTTATATTTGTTTAGTTTGAATAGAAAGAATCATAAGCAAAGAGGAAATAGTAATATTCTTTTGCTCATGTTAAAGAATTCTGTTTGTTATTACTTTGGATGAGTTTTCATGTATCACACAACCATTATAACAAAAATTTATAAACCCGTGACCTATTGTCAGGTTTAATACTCATTAATGGCATATGAAAATCATTTACAATCCTGTAAAATTCTTCAACGATTACTTTTCCCCTTGCAACCAAGTCGAGTTTATGCCAATGGCTAGGAGGAAATAATAGGATTGGGCAACTCTGGAAATTTTGCTTGGCTTAAATTTTATGATTTGTTTTAATTTGTTTCTGCAACCTTAATTATTCATTCATTCATTCATTCATTCATTCATTCATTCATTCATTCTTTCATTCAAATTGTAAGCCGCCTATCTCCCTAGGGACTCTAGGCGACTCACAACCAAAAATTAAAATATACAGGTAATATTAAAACCTCTAAAACTATTTAAAAACAATTTAAATCCAACCGTTGAAAACCATACTTACCATTTATGGCCAGATCTTGATGGTACACCTTTGGCAAACATTCATATATATTTTTATTTGCATTTCTCTAATTACATATATTTTAATGCTTACTTTTTTTTTTAGCTGCACCCTTTTCCAAAACATTATTCCTTAACCAATTTTTGGCTGAATTTATTTTCTTGATAAATATTTTTATAATGAGATTTCACTGAAAGATTTTTGTACCATTTTTCTTTTGTAGTGGTAAAAGTGCAACTATATGGAATATATGTTTGTGTACATATTCAGGGATGGGTTCCTCCCAGTTCGGACCAGTTCTATAGAACCGGTGGCAACCTGCTAGTGATGTCATGATGATGTCACCAAACTGGATCAGTTGCTACCGGTCTATGGGGACCACCATCTTTTTAATATATATATATTAATTCGACACAAAAATATGTAACCCCTCCCTGGTGCAGAGCTGAAGGGATTTAATACTGTAGCCTAGAGGATAATTCTCTGCCTTACAAGGCAAAGGTTGCAGGTTCAAGTCCCAGTGGGTATGGCTAGCTGATGAGGCCAAAATAAGGCCGAAATAGATCTATCCTAGTCTCCCTTAATGTTCAAATTCAGCAAAAAAGCATGTGATATACAGTGTTCTCTCTAAATTTTTTTTGGGGTGGGCGAAAAAGTATAGTGTCTGAGCGGCAGTCCCTTCGGGACAGGGCGACACAGAAATAATAATAAAATTTCCCTCTCGGCTTCTGGGCAGGTTTGGAAAACTCTGAGTTGATGATGATTTTTAAGTGAGCGATTGCTCACTGCTCAGCTTAGAGGGAACTATGGTGACATATATATATGTGTGTGTGTGTGTGTGTGTGTGTGTGTGTGTGTGTGTATGATGGTCTTGGCATATTCGGGTTTTTTCCCGTGAAAAAACTATATTGTTCTTAAGTTCTGTACAATATTAGGTATTCCTTCAATTCAACAATAAAGCTGGCAGTGAGCAAACATGTACAATATTATTTACGTAAATCTGAACATTGTTGGATGAATTTCACCACTGTTCCTTTCACCTAGTGAAAGGAAGGACCAGGGGAGACATGATAACAGTGTTCCAATATTTGAGGTGCTGCCATGAAGAGGAAGGGGGCAAGCTATTTCCCAAAGCACCTGAAGGCTAGGCAAGGAATAATGGATAGAAATTGATCAGTGAGAGATTCAACCTGGGAATAAAGAGACATTTTCTGACAGTGAGAGCAATCAACCAATGGAACAGAAGTTGTCTTAAGATGAGTGTTGTATTGGCAGTTCTGTGTTAGCAAAAGCTTTAGAAGGGAAGGATTTAGAGGTAGTGATTTCTGACAGTCTCAAAATGGGTGAAAAGTGTGGTCAGGCACTAGGGAAAGCAAGTAGAATGCTTGGCTGCATAGCTAGAGTTATAACAAGCAGGAAGAGGGAGATTATGATCCCGCTATATAGAGCGCTGGTGAGACCACATTTGGAATACTGTGTTCAGTTCTGGAGACCTTACCTACAAAAAGATATTGATAAAATTGAACAGGTCCAAAGATGGGCTACAAAAATGGTGGAAGGTTTTAAGCATAAAACCTATCAGGAAAGACTTAATGAACTCAATCTGTATAGTCTGGAGGACAGAAGGGGAAGTGGGGACACGATCAAAACATTTAAATATGTTAAAAGGTTAAATAAGGTTCAGGAAGGAAGTGTTTTTAATAGGAAAGTGAACACAAGAACAAGGGGGCAAAATCTGAGGTTAGTTGGGAGAAAGATCAGAAGTAACGTGAGAAAATATTATTTTACTGAAAGAGTAGTAGATGCTTGGAACAAACTTCCATCAGATGTGGTTGGTAAATCCACAGTAATTGAATTTAAACATGACTGGGATAAACATAGATCCATCCTAAAATAAAATACAGGAAATAGTAAAAGGATGGACCATGAGGTCTTTTTCTGCTGTCAATCTTCTATGCTTCTATGTTCTGGGATCAGTGAAGGCTTTCAAGAAGAGATTGGACTGCCATTTGTCAGAAATGGCATAGGCAGGATCTCCTGCTTGGGTGTTGGTGGGGTTGGACTGGATGGCCTGCACTAATCTGCTCCTAGCAATCTGCATGTGTCTGTTTGCCCTTCTGCAAAGGTATTGCTTTTAAGCTAAGAGAGATGCCGAGCAAATATACAGCAGCAGCTGCCGCACATAATCCTTCCACGTGGAGCTTTTTGGGTCTTCTGAGAATAGATATTAAGCAATGCTAAAAAAGAAAAATACTTCCCAATCACAATGCCTGGCATTGTTACAGCTGATTGCAAACTAAACCGATAGTGCCTCCATTGTCCATATGAGATTTAATTTTCTTTCAGATAGCTGGATATGCCTGGTGTCAGTACATATAAAGTCATTTGTCAGCAAAGACTGCACAGAGTGATAGGGAAGCACTGAAGTATCCCATGGGAAGATATTAAAAGCAAGCCTTTTTAAAGCAGACCTTATAGACTCTAAATTGAAAACTATCATACTGCAAGAAGCAACGTTGTAAAAAAAAAATCCTTCATTTGTTGCTAGAAGTGAAATTAAGATCTGGCATTTTGAGCAACGCGATTCCTTACTTAATTATATCAATATATTTGAAGTATATTATAACCCAAAAGTAAGTTTCTTTTTAAAAATTGGTTATGCTAAACACATTTTAAAAGGAATTCATGCGCCAAATAATTGCTATATTTATAAAACAATGAACTTCAAAATCATGCTGATAATAAGAAAAAATGGGGAAAGAATGCAGAAGTCATATTAGAAACAGAACTCTGTTGTTCATTATTGTTCAAAAATCTTTTTTTTAAATTGCAGCAAGGAACATTGATAAAAAGAATATAAAAGTTGGGAAGAAAAAAGTTTATAGAAAAATAGAGTGCAAAGTAAGCTAAGAAGAACATCTGTTCCCATTTTAAAAGAATGTCCTATCTCCAGTTACTTCATACAAAGAAAGCATTCCCAAATATGACAAGAATGGTTAAATAAATTATTTTGTATTGTTATTATTTGTTCAGTTCTCTTCCCATTTTATGAAAAATAATTCTTTCATTATTTTGAAGGATGACTTCTAAACATTGTGCTTTATTTATTTATTTATTGGATGTATACGCTGCCACTCTCTGAGGACTCGGGGTGGCTTACAACATATAAAAATAATACAAAATATCCTAAATCCAATTAAATTTAAAACTAGCTAATCAAAAAAATCAATCAATTCCCATTCAAACAATCAAATATACATTTCATTCATTGGCCAGGGGGCTAGAATCTAATGGCCCCAAGCCTGATGGTATAAATGAGTCTTCAAACCCTTGAGGAAGGTGAGGAGGATGGGGACAGTGTGAATCTCTGGGGGGGAGTTGATTTCAGAGGGTCGGGGCCCTCAGAGAAGACTCTTTCTCCTAGGTCCTGCCAGATGACATTGTCTGATTGATGGGACCTGGAGAAGGCTGACTCTGTTGGATCTGACCAGTCACTGGGGCTCATGCAGCAGGAGGCAGTCCCATAAGTAATCTGGTCCAATGCCATGTAGGGCTTTGAATTGTGTCTGGAAACCAATTGGCAGCCAATGCAGCCCATGACCGATCACGCAGCTGCATTTTGCACAAAGCTGTGGTTTCTAAATTCCCTTCAAAGATAGGCCCATGTAGAGAGCATTGCAGTAGTTGAACCTTGAGAAGATAAGGGCATGAGCAACTGTGAGTAGGGACTCCCTGTTCAGGTTGGGCCATAACTGGTGCACCAGGTGAACCTGGGCAAATGCCTCCCCTCGCCACAGGTGAAAAATGATGTTCTAAGGTCAGCTGTGGATCGAGGAGGATGCCCAAGTTGCGGACACTCTCTGAGGGGGTCAAAATTTCCCTCCAAGAGTGATGGATGGACAGATGGAAGTGTTCTTGAGAAGCAGAACCCACAGCCATTCCATCTTGTCGGGGTTTAGCTTGCTTGCTTACTTAATTCTTTGAGAAAGTCTAACCATATTTAATCAGAAATAAGCAAAAAAAAAAAATTCCAGCACTGGTTATTAGAACACAGAGAATAATTTAGCCAAAAATTTGTATTCATAGCAATAATATTACCTGAACTCTTTTAAAAGTTACCAAAGCATTGTTACTAACCCCACACCAAACACCTAGATTTGCTAGTACAGATGTGGGAGGGTCTTCCCTTGAAATAAAGTGCAAACAGTAAGCATCTAAAGAGATAAATGGGGAAAAGACAACCCTACAGAAGATCTATGTATGCAGTTACTGAGAGTTGACATCAATTTTATGGCACATATTCAACAATTATTAAGAATGTTATGAATTGGCAATAATAATAATAGCAATAATAATAACAATAATAGTAATTGGAAAGGACCTTGGAGGTCTTTTAGTCCAACCCCCTGCTTAGACAGGAAACCCTGTACCACTTCAGACAAATAGTCATCCAACATCTTCTTTAAAACCTCCAGTGTTGGAGCATACACAACTTCTGTAGGCAAGATGTTTCACTGGTTAATTGTTCTAATTATCAGGAAATTTCTCCTTAGTTCTAAGTTGCTTCTCTCCTTGTTCAGTTTCCACCCATTATTTCTTGTCATACCTTCAAGTGCTTTGGAGAATAGCCTGACTCCCTCTTCTCTGTGGCAACTCCTGAGGTATTGGAACACTGCTATCATGTCTTCCCTAGTCCTTCTTTGCATTAACCTAAACATTCCCAGTTCCTGCAACCATTCTTCGTGTATTTTAGTCTCCAGTCTCTTATCATTATTGCTCTTCTCTGCACTCTTTCTAGAGTCTCAACACCCCTTTTACATCATGGTGACCAAAACTGAATGCAATATTCCAAGTGTGACACTAGCAAGGCATTATAAAGTGATATTATCACTTCATGTGATCTTTATTTTAACCCTCTGTTAATGCAGTCTAGAACTGTGTTGGCTTTTTTTGGCAGCTGTACACTCATGTTTAAATGGTTGTCCACTAGGACTCCAAGATCCCTCTCACAGTTACTACTGTTGAGCAAGGTATCACATATACTGTACCTGTGTATTTTGTTGTTCTTACTTAAACTTTTAAAAAGTAGGACCTTACTTTTTTCACCATTGAATTTCATTTTGTTAGATAGTATCCAATGTTCAAGTCCATCAAGATTCTTCTGTATCTTGAACCTATCTTCTGGAGAGTTGGCTATTCCTGCCAGTTTGGTGTCATCTGCAGATTTGATGAGTTCTCCATCTATCCCCTTGTCCAAGTCATTGAAGATGTTGAAGATTACTGGGCCTAAAACAGAGCCTTGGGGTACCCTGCATATATCCCTCCATGTAGATGCAGTTCCATTGAGCACTACACGTTGAGTGTGGTTGGTTAGCCAGTTTTGAATCCATCTGATGGTGTTGCTGTCCATTCCACATTTTTCTACTTTATCTAGTAATAGGTTATGGTCTAATTTATCAAAAGCCTTACTGAAGTCCAAGTAAATTACATTGATAGCATTCCTGTGGTCCACTAATTTTGTCACTTTGTCAAACAATGCAATAAGTTTAGTCTGGCATGATCTGTTTTTGACAAACCCATGTTGGCTTTTGGTTATTACTTTGTTTGCTTAATTTAGGGTCATTTATCTGATTCCAATGACCAATCATTTCAGGGCAATAGTTTATATTTCTCTATACAGTGGTACCTTGACATACGAGTTTAATTCATTCCAGACCCGAGCTCATAAGTCGATCAAATCGCATCTCAAACGAATGCCTTTAGACTTTGTTTTTTGCGCCGAGATAACCGGAAGCAAGGAGATTCTTGCGCCACCTAGTGGAAGCTCGGCTCATATCCCGAATTTGAGCTCGGGTGTCAAACAGAAATTTCGCTCACGTCGCAGCTCGTAACTTGGAATACTCGCATGTGGAGCAGCTCGTATCTAGAGGTACTACTGTATAGTAATCTAGGAGTTGAGGCCTTAAATTAGATTTATTTCTAATTTTACTAGAAATGTGCTCGGGATAGGCATCTGAGTTTAGCACATACTTAAACCATCAAGATGTAAGATACAGACACTAAGACATTTATGCTTTAAAGCTTTAAAAAGGAAAGAAACAAAAGCAGGATAATTCTGTTGTAACTTACATAAACTATTGTTATGGGGGGAAATGAGTAGATTATATAACACTACCTGTAGATCAGTGGGAATGTACTCTGCACACTTCCATTCATTATTAAGATTGCAGAAGAAAAGCATTTGTCAAGAATGGGTCTTATGAATTTGTCAGTAAAATGCAAGAAAAATAAATGTGTACAGCTGTAAACACTGTTTCAAAAAATTACTGGAGAAATATGAGTGCATCATGTAATGTATAAACAATCAAAGCAAAGAGTTCTAAGCTGAAGGAAAGGAAAGGAATGGTCAGAAACCACTAAAAAGTGGACAGTTGAACTTGCTACATTGCACTTAAAATAAGTTTTATACTTCTAGTGGGCAATATTTTAATGAAATAGCCTTCAAACAAAAACCTCTGATCCAAGAATAGGAATACCTAGTCTATAGTGTATAGTTCATTAATCATTTTAAATCTCCCTGTTAGCTTGGTTCAACAGTTTCTATTGCCTGTTCCTTGCCACATTTTGCAGCCTTTTCTGCCAAACTGGTTGGTCATGTTCTGCGTCTGCTATGAATATGAGTTTTAACATAATTAGTTGATTGCCCACAAAGAGAAAAACTGAGCGGGGGGGGGGGGAGGTGATGGTGGTGAATGTTAATACTGAGTTATTTCTGGCTTCCTCTTTCTTTCTGCAATGACAACTCATACCTATCCCTAATCAGCACTAAGAGGGAAAAATGCAGCTTTTTTCAGATTCAGCATAAAATCCTGAATATCTCCAGATGTACAAAAAGTAGGGGTACAATAATATGTTTGAATTAGATGAAACATGAACCATCCCTGCAGCACTCATAGCACAAAAACAAGTCAATTTAAATAAGGTTTCTCCTGCCAAAAATTTCAGCTGAGGCAAAAAAGAAAATAATCCTTCAAAATTGTGATAGCAAATTACACTTTTCTTCCTTTTTAGAAAACACTATTTTGTGATCTCCTGAAGAATAAAACAAATGCAGTGGTTGGAGGATATTCAAATACACAAGTCACAAAACAGTGGAATCCAAAAATATTAGAGCTCCCTAATTGTTGTACATACTCCTGGTGAGTTGGAGGATGATGAAGATATTGAGGACTCTGATTCAGATAGTGTTTATGAATTAGTGGGGGGGGGTGACAGGTAGTAGAACAGGTGGGAGGCCAGCCACAGGATGGGGCTATGAGTTCAGGATCTAGCAAGGGAGAATCAGACGCTCGCTGGGTTAACCCTGAATTCAGAAGGGCCCACAAACGTAGAGAACAGAGGTATGGAAGAAGATATTAAGGAGAGGAATGGGTTAAATACTGTAGTGATGTATTTGGCACATCAGGGGGTGAGTGGGGAAGAAGGGTGGAGTTTCAACATTGCCGATGAGAAAAATTGATGTTTTCCTTGCCGCTCTCAAGTAAGCAAAAGTATTCTGTGTGATTAACAGTCGGGGTTGCTGTTTTTAGAGATCATGCATTTAGGAAAATAAATCTTGTTAAGTGGTGAAGGAGAAGGAATGTGAGAAATGCGGTCAAGGGAGATAACGGACCAACAGATAAGTGGATGTATGAAATGTGTTTGAATTCCAGAAGAACAGAGAAATAAATGGAGTTTCTTTATTCATGATATAATGCATTTAATAAGAGTTATTTGTAATTGCTAAATTTCTACCAGAAACCAGAACACTAATTAGTATAAAAGATGTGAAAGTAATAATAGTTCCAAAGGATAACAACATGGAGGATACACGTTGAGCCAGTGTGGCTTCAGCCAAGTCTTCCCAATGTGAAAAGGAAACATCGAGCCAGCATGGCTTCAGCCCAATTTATCCTTTGTGAAGAGAAAACATGCCAGAAGTTTGGGGAGTGGCGTCAAGCTGGCCACACCCACCAGTGAGTCATGCTGCCCCCCAATGTCAACCACAGCCCCAATGCGGCCCTTAATAAAATTGAGTTTGACATCCCTGCTCTAGATGTATCTGATAAGAGGTCCAATGTTTCTCCAAGATACATTGAATGAGAATTATAGGGGACTAAGTTGTTGTTTAAGTAGACCTCTGGTGCCTTTTATGCTAGTTTGTTGTTAAGGCGAAAAACATGTAGTTACTGTTTTTGTGGATGCTAGGACTGAGTCTCCAGTCAGTGAAGAATTTTCCCAATATTTTAAGTTCAGAGACATCCATGTTTTTCTTGAACTACTATAGCTAAATTATTAGTGTATCCATAATATCCTATGGTATTATCAATATTATCCGATGCTACATTTCAAATGTAGCATATGAATTGTAGTAACCTCCAACACTCCACAGTCTGCATTGGTTGCCGATCAGTTTCAGGTCACAATTCAAAGTGTTGGTTATGACCTATAAAGCCCTTCATGGCATCGGACCAGAATATCTCCACCATCTGCCGCATGAATCCCAGTGACCAGTTAGGTCCCACAGAGTTGGCCTTCTCCGGGTTCCATCGACTAAACAATGTTGTCTGGCAGGAACCAGGGGAAGAGCCTTCTCTGTGGCGCCCTGACTCTCTGGAACCAACTCCCCCCGGATATCAGAGTTGCCCCAACCCTCCTTGCCTTTCATAAGCTCCTCAAAACCCATCTCTGTCGTCAGGCATGGGGGAATTGAAATTTTCCCTTCCCCCTAGGCTTATAGAATTTATACATGGTATGTTTGTATGTATGATTGGTTCTTTAAATTGGGGTTTCTTAGATTATTTTTAATATTAGATTTGTTTACATTGTCTTTTTATTGTTGTTAGCCACCCCGAGTCTGCGGAGAGGGGCGGCATACAAATCTGATTAATAAAATAAAATAAATAAAATAAATTTTCTGGTTCTGCTTTCTTCTAAAGATAATGTCAGGGATTTTAGACTTCTGAAAAGAGGATTTAGCTTTCCATTTTCATCTAAATTATCATATAAGAGCAGCAGACTCATACTATAGGCAGAGCAGCAGGCTCATACTATAGGCCAGCGATGGAGAACCCCCTTTCCCTTGGATGCCAAAAGAGCATGCCCAAGTGCCCACACCCATAATTCAATGCCTGGGGAGGGTGAAAACAGGTTTCCCCTGCTTCCCAGAGGCCCCATGGAGGTCGGAAATGGACTGTTTCCCAATTTCTGGTGGGCCTACTAGGCTCGCGCTTCCCTGGAGCCAGATGAGGGTAGAAACACCCTCTCCAATCCTCCTGGAGGTTCTCTGGAAGCCAAAAATGCCCTCCAGAGCCTCTGTGTGAACCAAGAATCAGCTGACTGGCACACACATGCACATTGGACTCAAGTTAGGGCAACAGCTCGCATGCCAGCAGATATGGCTCCACGTGCCACCTGTAGCACCCATGCCATAGGTTCGCCATCACTGCTATAGGCCATTACTAATTGTGACATTGCATTCTGCATTAGAAGAGTTAAATCACATTTAGGAAAAGAGGGAATGTTATCTTAGCAACTGTTAAAATAATTTTTTTAATGAGTTGGTTTCTCTCATCTATTGAGACATTGCATTATTTTTCTTATAAGATGTAATTGTTCTAATTGGTTGTTTAGAGTCATAGCAAAAGTAAAGTGATAGCTTCAATATTTCTGGACTACATCTGATGGCTTCATGAAGATAAGCAATGCTAAAAGCAGCTACACCTGATGAATACTGAAGTGGTCTAAAATTAAGAATTATCCCTTTTCTTGCGAGTTTATCAGATGACAAGTATAATTATTTGCAGGTAATCAGACATCCCTTAAAAATATTCATGAAGGAGACGTGTTTTTGTCATAAAGACCCTAAAAAAATTCTTCTAGCCTCTTCTTGTTGTGATATTGAAAAGGATTTTATTTGTTTTAAACCAAGATAGATGTTGGGAACAAAGGCCTGGAAACGGTGTATTTGTCTGCTTAGAATCAGGCTGTCAAACTCCCAGCCCATGGGCCTGATGTGTCATGTGCTGGCCACACCCACACCCAGATTAGCAAAAGGGGGAAAACTCCTTATACATCACGTGACATCATCACGACAATGTGAGTTTGACACCCCCGGCTTAGAAGATTTCAACTTACTGAAATCCCAAGAAGCAAGTAGCCCAGGAATAATTGTCTCAGAGGGAATATCTGTTGTACATAAGGATGAAAGAGTTGTTGAAACATTTTTTAAAAGTATCTTTATTATCAGTTAACTCACCATTTAGTCCAATGATGGCTAATATTTTGCTGTTGTGTGCCAAAAATGGGAGGAACATGGGGAGGGGTATGTCACATGCATACATTTCCACACCCATCATTCAATGCACCCCACTCCCTGTGCATGCATGCATGACTCCCCCACCCGGTCCCCCCATTTTTGGCATACAATGGCACATTGGGCCCAATAGGCCTGTTTATCACCCTTCCCAGGCTCCAGAGACTTTCTAAGAGCCTTGGAGGGTAGAAACAGCTTTCCCCACCCCCTGGAGGCCCTCCAGAGGCTGGAGACAGCCTGTTTCTCAACTTCCAGTGGGACCGGAAGGTCTGTTTTCACCCTCCCCAGCCTTCTGAGACCTTTTAGGAGCCTGTTGAGGGCAAAAATGGCTTCCCCTCCAAGCCCTTCAGAGACCTTAAACAGCCCATTTCCCAACTTTTGGTGGGACTAGAAGGCCTGTTTTTCACCCTCCCCAGTCTCCAGAGTCTTTCCTGCAGGTTTGGGAGGATGGAAATGGCCTCCCTCAACCCCACCCCCTCTCTCAGAGGCTCTCTGGAGGCCAGAAATGCCTTCCCAGAGACTCCATGTGAGCCCTTTATTTACCTCAAAATGGGCTGCCTGGAGACTCCTGCACATGTGCACTGGAGCTGATCTACAACAATGGCTCCCATGCCAGCAGATATGGCTCCATGCGCCACCTGTGGCATGCTTGCCATACGTTCTCCATCACAGATCTAGTCTATTTGGATTCCCGCTCTACTTGGGTCCACTCTATTATGAAGTAATAATACTGACCAATATGATTTCATTTCTCTAATTGTAGTAACATTTTGCTTCACAGTTTGTGAACTACACAATACTTTGACTATAATTTTATAATTATTTTTATTGCCATTTTGATTTGTTGCCTCAACAAATCAACAAATTTTATCTATTATGAATTGATCAAGGACTGTAATAAAATCTATTCATGTAAAGATTTTCATCTCTGAAAAACGTTAAAATATTTAATCAAAAATTAAGAATTACTGATTGCTCTTGACAGTAGTCAGTCAAATGTTATTGTTTAATTGCCTTTATTTCTCTTGACTTTGTGACTGGAACATGCCATCATCTTATTTTATAGCTGTTATTTTTAAGACAAATCTTTATTTATTCCATTCAAAATAAATTTGGAATTATTTACTGATCTGTCCATTCTTGTTCTATTTAATTCCTCTCTACTACATCTTTAACAGGGTTGCATAACTTAGTTGTGCAGATGCCTTTGCTATGAAATAAATAGATGCAATCCATTAGAAGGGATGAAGAACAAGGCAATTAAATACATTACTAAAAAGTTGCATGAAGTATGACACTGACTTTTACAACCCTCTTATTCCATATGAAGGTCGCATAGCGATTTCTTTGACAAATTAGCATCATTTGATTGGGTAACAGTTGACAAGGGATGCGAAATAAGGTTATAATAATAAAAAGTGAAACGAATCCTATGCCACCAAAATATTCCTTTCTCTGCACACTCTTGTAGCTGAAAATAATAAATAGCATTAATCATGCTAATATAATGCAGTATTTCCTTGTGCCTTGACATAATCCATTTAAATATTCAAGAAGCTGTTATATCTTTCATGAACTTTAGAAGTATCGTATCATATTAATTCTGTACAATTAAATAGGAGTTGTCAGAAGCACTCTGAGCAAAAAAGACAACTTCATCAATGAGAGACTTATCTTGATGATGCTCTAATTAGTCCTTTTGTGAGGATGGGGTGTAAATACACTGCTCAAAAAAATAAAGGGAACACAATATAACTCCAAGTAAATCAAACGTTTGTGAAATCAAACTGTCCACTTAGGAAGCAACACTGATTGACAATCAATTTCACATGCTGTTGTGCAAATGGAATAGACAACAGATGGAAATTATTGGCCATTATCAAAACACACTCAATAAAGGAGTAGTTCTGCAGGTGGGGGCCACAGACCACATCTCAGTAGCAATGCTTTCTGGCTGGTGTTTGGTCACTTCTGAATGTTGGTTGTGCTTTTACACTCCTAGTAACATGATAATAATAAATAGACCTTTATTACAATCAAAGACCATCATTATAATAATTAAAATAAAAAGAACAGAACATCCAAGAACCGTTTCAGATTCTTAGAATCTAGACATTTTAGTATCTCTTTGATCCTAGTAGCAGATTCTTGGGTGATAAATGTAGTTCATTGACCATCCAAAGTTGGTCGTGACCCAGGTCAACAAAGACATGCTAGGTGTTGAGGTTCTTGGACATCTGGAGACAAATGAGTTACAAAATTCATGACTTTTGGCTGACCAACCAAAATTGAACCATTTAAAATATACAAATGATGTACGCTATGATGAAAGCACACATTTGCGACGAATCACCACTGCTGCTGCACAGAATCTGGCCACCTGTGCTGTAATTATGGCCTGTTCATCTTTAAGCAGCCACTGGAGATAGGTAGTGTCTGAGTGGCCAGGATCCCTTGCAATTAGTGGCAAAATATGTTTTTTCCTAATGTCTGTATAAAAGGAGCATCTCAGGAGCATGTATCCCTCAGTCTCCACCTCTCCTGAGCCCCAAGGGTAAAATCTTTCAATGAATGGTATTCTTTTGTACTTGCCGTACAAAATGGTGGATGGAAGCACATAGCACCGTATAAGAGCAAATGCTTTTCGGTGGTTTGCTGATTGCAGCTGTCTAAGATATCTGGCAGGAGCCACAACATATCTAGTGGCATCTGGGGCCAGAAACAGCGGAGATTTATTTAAGTCCTCCTGCCTCTCGATGTCCTCCACCTTTTGTCACAAGGTTTGTCTTGATAGATCATAGTTAGTGATGGGCAAACCCAACGGTGTTCGGGTTCAGCAAGTTCGGACGAACTTTACACAAAATTCGGCCAAACCCGAACTCGAACCCGAACGGGGAATCCCTCCCATGAAAAGATTCCGTGGGTGGAGTTTTGATGTCACCGGCAGGTTGCTAAGGACACCAAGGTGATCACTTCCTGGATTCCATGGAATCCAGGAAGTGATCACCTTGGCCTCCTTAGCAACCTGCCGGTGACGTCAAAGCTCCAAACGCCGAACATGACCCCGAACTTTGCCCAAAGTTTGAAAAAAAAATGGGTTCGTGTTCGTCATACCAAATACCACAAAATTCGGTACGGACCTGAATTGTGCGTGTTCAGTTCGCCCATCACTAATCATAGTTCATCTCGAGTATTGAAGACGGATTCTACAATCCACACATGTGGCTCAGGTAGTGCAGCTCATCCAGGATGGCACATCAATGCGAGCTGTGGCAAGAAGGCTTGCTGTATCTGTCAGCATAATGTCCAGAGACTGAAGGCGCTACCGGGAGACAGGCGAGTACACCAGGAGATGTGGAGGGGGCCGTAGGAGGGCAACAACCCAGCAGCAGGACCGCTACCTCCGCCTTTATGCAAGGAGGAACAGAAGGAGCACTGCCAGAGCACTGCAAAATGACCTCCAGCAGTCCACAAATGTGCATGTGTCTGCACAAATGGTTAGAAACTGACTTCATGAGGATGGTATGAGGGCCCAACATCCACAGATGGGGGTTGTGCTCATATCCAACACTGTGCAGGATGCTTGGCCTTTGCCACAGAACACCAGGATTGGCAAATTTGCCACTGGCGCCCTGTGTTCTTCACAGATGAAAGTAGGTTCACATTGAGCACATGTGACAGATGCAGTCAGGAGACGCCGTGGAGAGCGATCTGCTGCCTGCAACATCCTTCAGCATCACCGTTTTGGCAGTGGGTCAGTAATGGGGTGAGGTGGCATTTCTTTGGAGGGCCGCACAGCCCTCCACGTGCTCGCCAGAGGTAGCCTGACTGCCATTAGATACCGAGATAAGTTCCTCAGACCCCTCGTGAGACCATATGCTGGTGCCATTGGCCCTGGGTTCCTCCTAATGCAGGACAATGCCAGACCTCATGTGGCTGTAGTGTATCAGCAGTTCCTACAAGATGAAGGCATTGAAGTTATGTACTAGCCTGTCCGTTCCCCAGATCTGAATCCAATTGAGCACATCTGGAACATCATGTCTCACTCCATCCACCAACGTCCTGTTGCACCACAGACTGTCCAGGAGTCGGCGGATGCTTTAGTCCAGGTCTGGGAGGAGATCCCTCAGGAGATCATCCGCAACCTCATCAGGAGCATGCCTAGGCATTGTAGGGAGGCCATGCAGGCACGTGGAGGCCACACACAATACTGAGCCTCATTTTGACTTGCTTTAAGGACATTACATCAAAGCTGAATCAGCCAGAAGTGTGTTTTTCCACTTTAATTTTGTATGTAGCTCCAAATCCAGGCCTCCATTGGCTAATAAATTTGATTTCCATTGATGATTTTGGTGTGACTTTGTTGTCCGCACATTCAACTTTGTACAGAACAAAGTATTCAATGAGAATATTTCATTCATTTATTTATTTGTTTGTTTGTTTGTTTATCTATCTATCTATCTATCTATCTATCTATCTATCTATCTATCTATCTATCTATCTATCCATCCATCCATCCATCCATCCATCCATCCATCCATCCATCCATTTATTTATTTATTTATTTATTTATTTATTTATTTATTTATTTATTTATTTATTTATTTATTTATTTATTTATTTATTTATTTATTTGATTTGTATGCTGCCCCTCTCCGTGGACTCGGGGCGGATAACAACAGTGGTAAAAACAGCATGTGACAATCCAATACTAAAACAGCTAAAAACCCATATTATAAAACCAATTATACATACAAACATACCATGCATAAATTGTAGAAGCCTAGGGGGAAAGAATATCTCAGTTCCCCCATGCCTGACGGCAGATGTGGGTTTTAAGGAGCTTACGAAAGGCAAGGAGGGTGGGGGCTATTCTAATCTCTGTGGGGAGTTGGTTCCAGAGGGCCGGGGCCGCCACAGAGAAGGCTCTTTCCCTGGGTCCCTCCAAACGACATTGTTTAGTTGACGGGACCCAGAGAAGGCCCACTCTGTGGGACCTAACTGGTCGCTGGGATTCGTGCGGCCGAAGGTGGTCTCAGAGATAATCTGGTCTGGTGCCATGAAGGGCTTTATAGGTCATAACCAACACTTTGAATTGTGACCGGAAACTGATCGGCAACCAATGCAGACTGCATTGATTTAGATTTAGGATGTGTTATTTAAGCGTTCCCTTTATTTTTATTTTTTTGAGCAGTGTATATTTTTCAAACACTTGCTCAGTCATTTCGTTTCTGACTGCCTAGTGTTTCTGTTTGTATGTGTGCATTTTTTCAAGCAAACATGTTCAGCAGCTTCACTCTGAGTCTTCCAGTTATATAAATAAAAATATATTAGGAGTATCAGTATTTCAGCCAGGTGAATATTGATTATGTATTGCAATCAATAATCTTGCAGTGGTAATGTGGCTTGTTCATCTTCTATACATCTAATCAATACACTTCTGGGAAACACGGGTAGCTTTGCACATTCTTGTGTCAAATTAGCTGAGCTGAAATGGCTGACAGCTCTGTCTTGACTTTTTGTGTGACAAAATGAAACATTACTCACTTCCTCCTCAGTCTCTGAGGTCTAAAAGAAATTTTAAACTGCTGGCATGGTTCTTCATTAGGCAAAAATTTTGTTTTATTTTCATGGGGAAACTTGTGCCAGATGGTTCTTGTAAGAAAGCAAAATATAATTCTTTTCATGAATATTAATACATAAGCTTTTTTTGTCAATGAAAATAAGGTTCAATAATTATGGCTTCTTTATTATCATGGTATATTCGTTCTCATTTTGTGATCATATTATCTCAGCTCAGAATTCTTATTCCAGCTTCACGTTAGAGGTGGGCAAAATTGAATGGAACATTAAGCTAAGAACCATCACCTAAGAAGCAGTAAAAGCTTCTATATTAGAGACATTTTCTGGCCATCTTCCCTTAATAACACAAATCACAGCAGAATCATTGATCTGCTTAATATATCAGGTGGTTTAAAAAATGGTTGTCGTTTTCATATATCATACTATAAAAAAACTGAATAGCACTAGAAACATAAAAACAAAAATTATGGGAGATCAGGGGTAAAAAAAATCAGCTTTTAAAGACCAACCTTTGGACACAAAGTATGAGAAGAAAATAATAAATATTTTAAAGTATATCTTCATATTTAATCCCTGAAGAATTTTAGAAAGACATGTTTTTGACATATTTTATGTGATAACCATAAAATTCATACCATAATTATTGTATCTATTTTATTGATTTCTTCCTTAGTTTACTTCACATTTTTATCTTTTCCTCAAGTCCAATTTTCTCTATTATCTTATTTTCAACACAGGGTATATTCTCCATTTTATCTTTAGTTCCTTTTCTTTTTTAAGATTCCAGATTCATATCTCTGAAACCTTGTCGAATAATAATAATAATACATTATTTCAGATCTTTAATTCTGTTCAAGTAACAATTATTTCTTTGGTCACTAAAGCTGAATTGTCAATATTGTTTGTTTGTGTGTTTGTGTGTTTGTGTGTGTGTTTGTGTGTGTGTGTGTTTGTGTGTTTGTGTGTTTGTGTGTTTGTGTGTGTGTGTGTGTGTGTTTGTGTGTTTGTGTGTTTGTGTGTTTGTGTGTTTGTGTGTTTGTGTGTTTGTGTGTTTGTGTGTTTGTGTGTGTGTGTGTTTGTGTGTTTGTGTGTTTGTGTGTTTGTGTGTTTGTGTGTTTGTGTGTTTGTTTAATGCGACTTCTATGCTGCCCAATTCCAAAGGACTCAAGGTGGCTTACAATAACAATATAGCTGCAGAAACAATAAAAAGAAGTTGAATATAATATGTAATAACAATATAATATAATATCTAATAATAAATAATAATATTTCCCAAGTAGTTAAATCAGAGGTATCAAACTCAATTTCACTAAGGGCTGTCTCAGGTGTGTTGTGTTTGACTTCTTACAGAAGACAAGGAGGATGGGGGCAGTACAAATCTCCAGGGGGAGCTGATTCCAGAGGGCCAGAGCCCCCACAGAGAAGGCTCTTCCTCTAGGCCTCACCAAACAACATTGTCTAGTTAATGGGACCTGGAGAAGGCTGACTCTGTGGGACCTAACCAAATGCTGGGATTCATGCAGTAGAAGGTGGTCCTGTAAGTAATCTGGTCCAATGCCATGTAGGGCTTTATAGGTCATAACCAACACTTTGAATTGCATTCGGAAACCAATTGGCAGCCAATGAAATCCACGGGGTGCTGAAGAAACATGGGCATAGCTTGGGAGACCCATGACATGCTCATGCAACAATTTGTAGTTTCCGAATGCTTTTCAGAGGTAGCCCCATGTAGAGAACATTGCAGTAGCAGTAGTTGCCCCCCTCGCCACAGTTGAAAGATGATGGTCCAATGTCAACTGTGGATCGAGGAGGACATCCAAGTTGTGGACCCTCTCTGAGGATGTCAAAGATCCCCCCCAGGGTAATGGATGGAGAGATGGAGGTGTCCTTGGGAGGCAGAACCCACAGCCACTCCATCTTGTTGAGATTGAGTTTGAACCTGTTAGCACCCATCCAGACCCTAACAGCTTCCAGACACCAGCACATCCTCACATCCTTCCACTACTTCACTGAGTGGACATGGTATGAAGATGTATTGCTGAGTATTGTCAGCATACTGATGACAACTCACTCACTAAATATGTTGTAGATATTAAACAGCAGGGGGAAGAGGATTGACCCCTGAGTAACTCCACAAGGGAGGAACCTAGGAGTCAACCTCTGACCCCTCACTAACACTGACTGTGGCTGAGCTAGGACAAGAACCACCATAAGTCAGTGGCTCCCCCTCCCAACCCCTCCAGTTGGCGCAGAAGGATACCATGGTCAATGGTATCGAAAGCCCTTTAGAGGTCAAGGAGCACCAGGATAGAGGATAAACCCTATCCTGGGTCTGCCCGAGATCATCCATCAGTGTGACCAAAGCAATTTCTGTGTTGTAGCCGGGCCTGAATCCTGACTGTTGTGGGCCTAGATAATTATGCAGAAACTGTGCTTCTGGGTATCTTCATTCAAGCTTCAGACATAACATATCCTTGATTTTTATTGTACTTCTGACTGTACACTTAGTGAAACAATAATACAGCCTTTAGCGAGTTGAAGAACTAGCTGCCCTGCAATTACCAGTCGTGCTCAAGCTAACAGTATTTTTCTGTATGATTCTGGAGTATCATTTTATACATGGTTTGTCCAGATCTTGCAACAAATCAAACTAGGTGAACCTAGTTAAAATCCCTATTTTAGCCTCATAATGAAGCCTTTAGAGCAGTGGTTCTCAACCTGGGGGGCAGGACCCCTTTGGGGGTCAAATGACCATTTCACAGGGGTCGTTTAAGACCATGGGAAAAGACAAATTTTCCCTGGTGTTAGGAACTAAAGCTTCTATTCTGGCCCCTTGGAACATATTTTTTAAACTCCAACCTTCCTACCAATCAGCTTAACGCTCTGTTGGGAGAATTGGCGCTAGACTTATGGTTGGGGGTCACTAACACATGAGGAATTGTATTAAGGGGCCGTGGCATTAGAAAGGTTGAGAACCACTGCTTTAGAGTAAGCATTGTTACATTTCAATCCTATTACACCCAGGGAAGTGCATTTTAAATTAAAACCATACTCTTAGATTGACTAGGACTGCCTCCCAGAAGAAAGGAGTATAAATTATTTTAAAACCCATTTTGCTTGAACATTTCCCAGCTACTGAAATGCAAGACATCATC